>NC_044034.1:140337441-140637441 GCF_901765095.1 Microcaecilia unicolor | reverse complement strand
ACTGACAACATGCTGTACAGTTTGAAAATTCTCTAGGGCAGTACACGAAGTTTTAATAAACCTGAAAATAATCAATGCGTTGCAGTCAGCCAGTTCATTTCTATGAGGTAGAGTGTTGGGTCCCAGCCACAAGCTAAGAATGACAGTTCTAGTGGACACCAAATCCCCAAAGTGATTGTCGGAATGCGCATCACTCGACAGCTTGAACAAGAGAGAGAATTCCACAGTGGACATAAATTTCGAATGCAATCCTGGAAACCAGTTAACAGCTTACAAGCAACCTAGTGAAAACCAGTACAGAGACCCAAGAAGAAATGCAATTGGAAGCAGCCTATAGTATAACAGCCTAGTAAATCTCACCATTGCACCCTGAATGTTGAACAAAAATTTCAAAGAGCTGAGAGTCGTTTACAGTGTATCTGAGTTCTCCACTGGACTCATGGAGGCCGCAGGGTGCGTAGGAAGAAAAGGCACTATTTGATAAAGTTAACATAAACGTATCTGCCTTCATAAAATTATCTCCCTGAAAGCTTCTACATAAAATTGCCCCTGCTTCAAGGGATGAGTAATCTTATATGTATATGTAACCGCCTTTATGAAGAGATTCACCCAAGGCGGTGTACAGCAGGTACAGTTCAACATAAAATCAGTGCCCATTCGTATTTTTTATAAAGCACAAGCTTAAAATGCTCAATGGACCTATTTATTTGATTTATGTATTTATTTGATTTATTTGTGCTTGCTAGACTGCTGTAGCCACCAGAGTGGAACAGAGCGGTGTACATACTAATATAACAGAAAGAAAGGTGAAATGAACTCCATTGATGATAGGAAAGCAACTTCCAGACAAAATGGGCAAGGAGGAAAAAGGTACAATTTCAGGTAGATTCTAAAGAAGCACGTTTGGGACTGGGACGAACTATGCGATGATCATTAAGCAAACGAAGAACCCTAGCTGGTGAGTAGGGAATAGTAAGACTGGATAAATAATCGGGGGAGCTCACCCTGAAACTCTTGAAAGTTAACAGTGTGATTTTGTAGGTGGTATTTGACAGGAAGCCAGTGGTGTTTTATTAACAGTGGAGTCGAGTGGTCAGTTGTGTAAGGCCCATCATACTGACCACTTAACTCCACTGTTAATTTGCGGATATCCTGAAAACCTGACTGGCAAGGAGGTACTCCAGAACTGATGTGGGAAACTCTGGGTTAGGTCACCAAAGGAGAGAGGCTGCCAGGCTTGTCCCAGCAGACGGAAGTAACTGGGCCAAGGGAAGGGACAGCCCACGCATTTCCCCTGTAGTGTGGCAGTGTGTGTGCATACTGATGGCAGGGTAAGGTGGTCCAGGGGTGCGTGGGGGTGGAGTGCTTTTGTGGCTGGCAAATCGGGGTGCACATGGGGACTTTTCAAACCCCCGCATGTGCTGATTGGTTTGCCAGCTGAGAATTTTTTGTTCCTCGCTGGGAGGGGGAGGGGCCTTTAGCATGCAAAGTGAGCAGCGCTGAGCAGGCTGTTTCCGAGGTTGTGCATCCCTTCTGCCCATCTCTGGGAGCGGGTCCTGGGAATTTGTAGTAGGTGTGTGGATTCTTTGCTGCTTTACTTTAGGTTTTGGTGAAAGTTATTGCTGAGTCTGTAGGGGCCATACTGGGGGCCTGTTAAGATATCATCTAAGCTCATAGGCTGCTGGGCTGTGGAGGTGCAGCTTCGGAGGACAGCCTAAGTGAGGAGAGGAACAGTAATCTCTGGATTTCTCTGGGAGTGTGGAGGAATTCGGCAAAAGGGGGAATGATTGGGCCAAGAAAAGACAGAGCAATGTGGGTAAGGGCAAGCAGCTGTGCTGGGACTGTGGCTGGCTGTTGGCTTTAACCTGGCTGGGTGTGTGTGTGGGGAGAGGGGGGAGGACGGTTATGTGGTCTTATGTTAGCTCATAATCACATTACCTCAGGTTAGGAGTTGTTGCAAATAAAGCTGCAGCCAAGTTTAACCCAATAGATCTGACATTGGTGTTTTAAGGAAGTACTTGGGGGGGGGGGGGGTGAGGATGGAGGGAAGGCGCGAAGAATGCGGGGCTGGAGCTCTCCTGAGTGCACCAGTTACAGTACCTGTGTGTTTTACCTGTCTTCCACAGTTAAAGTGTATCACACCCAGGAGAGAGTGTAGCAAAGTGCAAGCTGCGGGACAGCCACTTCTTCAGAATACAGTACCAAAAGCCTATAAATGGAGATGAATGGAACACAAGCCACTCAGGTAATTAAAAATGTATTTTCCATCTCATAGTAATTGAATTGTGTACAAGCTGCAAGTTAATGAGGTCATCTACCCTCGAGCACTGACAGGAAAGCAGGAATAATTATCTTTCCATTTTTTCTTATGTAGCAATTAATTTTAACCGTTCGCCTCCATTCCACTCCCACTTCCCTTACTGCAGTCAGTCAAAGTCACAGCTAAGCCGAATTGACAAGCAATTGATATGGCGGTGGCAGAGAGCTGCCGAGGCGGGTAAGGCAATCAAGGGGCTGCAGCTGTTGAGGGCTAAGTGCTACCAGGTGAACGTCACCCGAGATTTCGCATGCTGCCATCTAGAGGCTGTGGGACACACAGTGGTGGCAGATAGCACATCTGGTGCCAGGTGGGCTGGGAGGGCACAGTGCTGAATCGGGAAGAGAACAGAAGGATAGGCATGGATTGATGAATAGAGAACACTTTGCAAGAAAGTATCTTTTTATAAGCCTCACCTAGAAGCACCATACCTTGGGCACACTTTAGGAAGAGAGTGGATTACTGAACAGTTGTTTTGAAAAAGTTAATTACAGCTTCTAGATTGACTGTTTTATCTTGTAATGCAATGACTTGAAAAAAAAACCTCCCAATTTACTTGGAAATAGATAGAAGATTTAATTGGAAATGGAATTTTGTGGTCAAGTTCAATACAGCCCGTGGTATAAAGCTAACTGCAATAATCATTTTCAGAGACGAGCAGAAGTCATACCATTATAAAGTAAGGACATTTTCAATTTCAGCACTATACAAGTGAGAGATATCATTACCACCTTTCATCATCATCCCTTCCCATTCTCTCTTTAACCCTTTCATACCAGTTTGATCAGAATTTGTCTTTCTCAGAGTGAAAATATGCTTGCGAGTACGATCAAGCCATTGCAACTTAAGCTCTGAAGTTAATCGGAGATTAAAACAAAAAGATGGTGAATCAACTTCTTGCATTAGAGATTTTCCTCAAGGAAGCGAAGTCCACAATGGATATATTATAGACCACCACAGGGTTATATAACTAATAAAATGTATATAACACTGCAGGATTGTCTTTTAAATTATAAAACATATCATACTGTAGGGTTTTATATCCAATTCAAGGACCATATAATACTGCACAACTCATAAAGTATATCATACTGAAAAAAATCAGCACTGTGATTCTATAAAGAGTGCACACCCTTTCTAGAACCACCCCTAGTGTCGGTTCTCATACTAAACTTTAGACACCAGACTTATGCCTGCTCAAACCTGGTGTAAATGATGCTGTAAAATTCAACACAAAGTTGTTTATCACCATTTCATGAGACTCTCAAGGCACCAAAACACAGACACACAGATTCAGAACTAATGCTGGCACTTGATAGCGGTCTTTTTCAAGACCAACCTACTGCACCAGTACCCAAGGAATACTTTACACTGAAGATTTACGTATCTGTTTAAGCTAATAAGACTCCTGAAGCCGAAACACAGATATGTCAGGTCTTTAACTAATAAAGGGGTTCTTTTACTAATGATTAGCTCGAGTTATCTGAGCAGGGCCCATAGGAATAAAATGGGATCTGCTGCAGATAACTTGAGCTAGCCTTTAGTAAAAGGCCCCCAAAGTGATTTAAGACTCTAGACTGTTGTCCTAGTCTCCTGAGCCTGTGGCCCACTTCCCACTGCCTTTTCACTGCTGTTCCCATATTAGGATTTCGGCATTCTTCTGCCCCAGAAGATTTTCATTGTAAAATTCTGGGCACCATATATAGAATCCAGTGGTATGTGTCTATGATGACAGGGGCCTGAGCTAGCATCAGCGCATGCTTTTGACGCACGAGTCAGGAGAGGGAGTAGCATGACTAACAAAACACTTCCAATGAAGCCCAGGAGACGGAAAAAGTGTTATTTGCTTTGTTCCGCGAATAAGTTAAATAGACTCGACACGGCACCGCGTTTCGGCAATAGTGCCTGCCTCAGGAGTCTAAAATTTACAAATAAAACAAATCAATATACATTCTCACAAATATAAATGCAATAGAGGAATCAATAAGATAAAAGGCAATCATTTAAAAGAAATACCATAAGAAAATATTAAAACATTTAAACCACAAGGAGCTTAGGAAATGTTTAAATTATTAAATGCAAATTTGAACAGAACTTAACATTTAAAGAGAAAGCGTATTCATTGCATATAATCCATACGTATGTAATTAAGAAGTGTATACATGATGTATATAGCTTCGATATAGAAAGATGACCATATGCAAATAATGCCAAGATGGGAGAACTAACCTGTTTATGTGTTACAACGCCCAAATGTAATAGTTGATGATTCAAAAGGGTACTAAACATTGGTCAAGTCTATAATGAAAAGAAATTGAGTTATATTCTAAAGACATACATTACACAGCAAGAGATGGAGATCGCTCATCCATTACTCATATTGAGATGAAGGGATGAATGATATAAAGTATTTACAGAGAAATATCTGAAATAATGCTGGAAAAAAGATGAAAAAAGGCAGAGGCATCAGGTGCAGAAAGGGACAAAAATGGTGAATTGAAAAGAAAAGTATGCAAATGTGCCATAAAGATAATGAAAGAGGAAACAAGTCTATAAATAAATCTGAATAAAACATGAAAAATACATAATAAAGACGTGTGATGAAAAGAATGTGCTAATTTCTGAATACTGTGAGTATATTTAAGCTGTGCATATGGAGGTCGCTGTGCAGAATAGCAAAAAGAAAAGTGCTAAAGAAAAAGGGGAAAGGCAGTGCTGAAAGTGTATATATAAAGATCACTGTGCAGAATGACGAAAGAAAGGTACTTGAAAAAAGAAAGGCGCTGAAAAGTAAAAGTATAATAGCCAGGCAGTGCTAATAGTGTGAAAACTAGTATTTGAAGAGAATAACGTGCATATGTCATATTGAATCCCTTTAAAAAGCTAGCAAACACCCAGAAAAAAAGGTAAATTTGGAATTGCTGACTCGAGGTCAAGAATGACATCACCGATGGTTATAAAAATCAGAATAGGTGTTGCATGTAAAAACAGAAGTGGTGCCACAGAAATCATAACTGCAAGTTATCTCTTTACTGCTGGAGGCAATGAGAATATAAATAATGAATACAAAAATATGAAACCGGAGTTCTTACCTTTAAACAGACTATTGGTCAAATGCACCAAAGCTGTATCCAGCTATGATTTTGATACTGGTATCTGCAAAGACGCCAAATAGTGGAGGCTACTGAAATGGCAGTTCAAAAGAATAAGAACTGGCGAAATGTGGAGCGCGCTCAGTATGAGCAGTAAGCAGTGCCAAAGAGAAAAGAATATTAACATTTCCAAATATCTTGCAAAACCTACTTATTTAAGAGTGAAAATGTGAATTAGAATATACACAGTGCACTTATATTGAAATAAAGAAAACCCATAAGATCAATTATGGGTGGATAATATTGGCATTGCTGCAGTAGTGCCTGTATATATTTTGTTATGGTGAAGGGATTAAAGAAAAATGGGTGGTGGCAGAGGAGATATATACTCGATAAGAAGATAGTTTAATTATTTTGCAATGGGAGTCTTATAACGACTTAAGGAATTAAAATTAATGAAATGTTGATGTAATTAAATTAATTAACAAATTAATTAGCAAAAAGGGGTAAAAAGGGATTACTGGGAAGGGATGTTGAGGTTTAGTAAGGCATTCAAATTAGAGCAGAAAGAATGGTGACTTCAAAGGGTATGTAAATTTTGGGTTGTTTTGGGTTTTTTAAAGGTTGGGGCGGAGCAAAAGAGCAGGAGAAGGTCAGGAAAATTGGCAGGCTCCGGGCTGAGGAGAATTGATGGGCAGCAAGGAGGAAAGCTAGTTGAGAGAACTGAAACAAGAAATTTCATCCCACCCATATCTCCCAAAATTTAGAAGAGTGAGAGTTGGGATTGGGATCTTGGGTAATTTATAGCGATGTTTAGGGATGTTAAAAGGGGTAGTTTAAGTTGCAGCTGTGGTAATTTAAATGAGAATTTTTCAAGCAGCCTTCATTTAAGAACAATGAATTTACTGGCTATATGGATTTTACAGTGTACTCTGCTTGTGTGCAAAACCACCAGAAGCAGAAGTGAGGCCTTGATGTCACCACAGGTCTCACTTTACAAGGTGGTTCATGGAGTATTACTACATTTGATGGAATAAATATGTGCAGCTAGGTCAGCACCGACTAGCTTTATAAAAGGTAATAAGAAAAATGAAGGTTGCATTGAAATATTGATAATAGTATTTTTATTTGTGTTGGTTATGAATTTTTGATTGGTTAATAAAGCTGCGGCCAAAATTAGTTTTCCAATTTGTAAGGTTGTCATAGTATTCTTTGTTCATGTGTGTGTCAGAAATGGACGCAGTGCAAGTGCCAATATTAAGCTATCTGTTCATGCTAAAGGTGGATACAAACAAGTTAAAGATAACAGAATGCACGGGAAAAGACATGAAGTAATATAGAAAACAAACCACAGGCACAGCGGACTGGTGATAAGGATCAAGTGAAGAACTGGACCTAAGAATTAGGGTAGTGTTTACATATCTTTTACGTTAAATGGTCCAAGGACACGAAAGCGATGAAAGCTGTGAAGACAGAAATAGGGATGCCAAAAAAGGTGTGGCATGCTCAGTGTGTGACTTAAAAGTTAAAATAGAGCCAAAAGTAAAAGGGAGGGGTTAAAATATGCTATGCACTGTATGCTGTGTATACAATTTATTTATTTGTTACACTTGTATCCCACATTTTCCCATTTCCACATTTTCAAAAGACATTTGACAAAGTACCACATGAAAGACTCCAGAGGAAATTGGAGAGTCATGGGATAGGAGGTAGTGTTCTATTGTGGATTAAAAATTGGTTACAAGATAGAAAAAGAGTAGGGTTAAATGGAGAAGGGTAGATAGTGGGATTCCGCTGCTTTTTAACATATTTATAAATGATCTAGAGATGGAAATAACTAGTGAGGTAATTAAATTTGCTGACCACACAAAGTTATTCAAAGTTGTTAAATCGCTAGAGGATTGTGAAAAATTACAAGAGGACCTTACGAGACTGGGAGCCTGGCGTCTAAATGATAGATGACATTTAATGTGAGCAAGTGCAAAGCGATGAATGTGGGAAAGAGGAACCCAAATTATAGCTACATAATGCAAGGCTCCACATTAGGAGTCACCGATCACGAAAGGGATCTAAGCGTAGTCGTTGATGATACGTTGAAAGCCTCTTCTCGGTGTTCTGCGGCACCTAAGAAAGCAAATAGAATGTTAGGTATTATTAGGAAAGGAATGGAAAACAAAAATGAGGACGTTATAATGCCTTTGTATCGGTCCATGGTGCTACCGCACCTCAAATATTGTGTCCGTTTCTGGTCACTGCATCTGAAGAAAGATATAGTGGAATTAGAAAAGGTACAGAGAAGGGCGATGAAAATGATAAAGGGGATGGGACGACTTCCCTATGAGGAAAGGCTGAAGTGGCTAGGGCTCTTCAGCTTGGAGAAAAGACGGCTGAGGGGATATATGATAAAGGTCTATAAAATAATGAGTGGAGTGGAACAGTTGAATCGTTTGTTTACTCTTTCTAAAAATACTAGGACAAGGGGCATGTGATGAGGCTACAAAGTAGTAAATCTAAAACAAATCAGAGAAAATTTTTCTTCACTCAATGTGTAATTAATCTCTGGAATTTGTTGCCAGAGAATGTTGTAAAGGCAGTTAGCTTAGCAGGGTTTAAAAAAGGTTTGGACTGCTTCCTAAAGGAAAAGTCCACAGACCATTATTAAAATGACTTGTGGAAAATCCACTGCTTATTTCTGGAGTAAGCAGTATAAAATGTATTTAACTTTTTTGGGATCTTGCCAGGAATTTGTGACCTGGATTGGAAACAGGATGCTGGGCTTGATGGACCTTTGGTCTGTCCAAGTGTGGCAATACGTATGTACTTATGTAATTCAACATATGCACGTTATTCTCTTCAAATACTAGTTTTCACATTATTAGCACTGCCTGTATATTATACTTTCACTTTTCAGCGCCTTTCTTTTTTCAAGTACCTTTCTTTCGTCATTCTGCACAGTGATCTTTATATACAGACTTTCAGCACTGCCTTTCCCCTTTTTCTTTAGCACTTTTCTTTTCATTATTCTGCACAGCGACCTCCTTACGCATGGCTTAAATATATTCACAGTATTCAGAAATTAGCACATTCTTTTCATTACACATCTTTATTACATATTTTCCACATTTTCTTCAGATTTATTCATAGACTTGTTTCCTCTTTCATTATCTTTATGGCACATTTGCATACTTTTCTTTTCAATTCACCATTTTTGTCCCTTTCTGCACCTGATGCCTCTGCCTTTTTTCATCTTTTTTCCAGCATTATTTCAGGTATTTCTCTGTAAATACTTTATATCATTCATCCCTTCATCTCAATATGAGTAATGGATGAGAGATCTCCATCTCTTGCTGTGTAATGTATGTCTTTAGAATATAACTCAATTTCTTTTCATTATAGACTTGACCTATATTTAGTACCCTTTTGAATCATCAACTACTACATTTGGACGTTGTAACACATATACAGGTTAGTTCTCCCATCTTGTGCATATATGGTCATCTTTCTATATCGAAGCTATATACATCATGTATACACTTCTTAATTACATACAGTGGGGGAAATAAGTATTTGATCCCTTGCTGATTTTGTAAGTTTGCCCACTGACAAAGACATGAGCAGCCCATAATTGAAGGGTAGGTTATTGGTAACAGTGAGAGATAGCACATCACAAATTAAATCCGGAAAATCACATTGTGGAAAGTATATGAATTTATTTGCATTCTGCAGAGGGAAATAAGTATTTGATCCCCCACCAACCAGTAAGAGATCTGGCCCCTACAGACCAGGTAGATGCTCCAAATCAACTCGTTACCTGCATGACAGACAGCTGTCGGCAATGGTCACCTGTATGAAAGACACCTGTCCACAGACTCAGTGAATCAGTCAGACTCTAACCTCTACAAAATGGCCAAGAGCAAGGAGCTGTCTAAGGATGTCAGGGACAAGATCATACACCTGCACAAGGCTGGAATGGGCTACAAAACCATCAGTAAGACACTGGGCGAGAAGGAGACAACTGTTGGTGCCATAGTAAGAAAATGGAAGAAGTACAAAATGACTGTCAATCGACAAAGATCTGGGGCTCCACGCAAAATCTCACCTCGTGGGGTATCCTTGATCATGAGGAAGGTTAGAAATCAGCCTACAACTACAAGGGGGGAACTTGTCAATGATCTCAAGGCAGCTGGGACCACTGTCACCACGAAAACCATTGGTAACACATTACGACATAACGGATTGCAATCCTGCAGTGCCCGCAAGGTCCCCCTGCTCCGGAAGGCACATGTGACGGCCCGTCTGAAGTTTGCCAGTGAACACCTGTATGATGCCGAGAGTGATTGGGAGAAGGTGCTGTGGTCAGATGAGACAAAAATTGAGCTCTTTGGCATGAACTCAACTCGCCGTGTTTGGAGGAAGAGAAATGCTGCCTATGACCCAAAGAACACCGTCCCCACTGTCAAGCATGGAGGTGGAAATGTTATGTTTTGGGGGTGTTTCTCTGCTAAGGGCACAGGACTACTTCACCGCATCAATGGGAGAATGGATGGGGCCATGTACCGTACAATTCTGAGTGACAACCTCCTTCCCTCCGCCAGGGCCTTAAAAATGGGTCGTGGCTGGGTCTTCCAGCACGACAATGACCCAAAACATACAGCCAAGGCAACAAAGGAGTGGCTCAGGAAGAAGCACATTAGGGTCATGGAGTGGCCTAGCCAGTCACCAGACCTTAATCCCATTGAAAACTTATGGAGGGAGCTGAAGCTGCGAGTTGCCAAGCGACAGCCCAGAACTCTTAATGATTTAGAGATGATCTGCAAAGAGGAGTGGACCAAAATTCCTCCTGACATGTGTGCAAACCTCATCATCAACTACAGAAGACGTCTGACCGCTGTGCTTGCCAACAAGGGTTTTGCCACCAAGTATTAGGTCTTGTTTGCCAGAGGGATTAAATACTTATTTCCCTCTGCAGAATGCAAATAAATTCATATACTTTCCACAATGTGATTTTCCGGATTTAATTTGTGATGTGCTATCTCTCACTGTTACCAATAACCTACCCTTCAATTATGGGCTGCTCATGTCTTTGTCAGTGGGCAAACTTACAAAATCAGCAAGGGATCAAATACTTATTTCCCCCACTGTATGTATGGATTATATGCAATGAATACGCTTTCTCTTTAAATGTTAAGTTCTGTTCAAATTTGCATTTAATAATTTAAACATTTCCTAAGCGCCTTGTTTAAATGTTTTAATATTTTCTTTTAATATTTCTTTTAAATGATTGCCTTTTATCTTATCGATTCCTCTATTGCATTTATATTTGTGGGAATGTATATTGATTTGTTTTATTTGTAAATTTTAGACTCCTGAGGCAAGCACTATTGCCGAAACACGGTGCCGTGTCGAGTGTATTTAACTTATTCGTGGAATAAAGCAAATAACGCTTTTTCTGTCTCAGGGGTGTAGCTACGGGTGGACCTGGGTGGGCACAGGCCCACCCATTCTTGGTTCAGGCCCACCCAGTGGTGGCACCCCACATCAACATCTCTCCTCCTCCACGGTGTCCTGGCATCTGCCCGCCCGTCGTTAAACCCCATCGCTCCCTGGTGCACCTTGCAGGTATCCCCAGCGCCTGCAGTGATTCATTTATTGCTGCTTGTGCCAGTCCTGCAGGTTTCCATTGGCTGGGTCCCACCCTTGCTTTCATCAATTCTTATCTGGCGGGACCCGGTCGATGGAAGCTTGCGGGGCCGGTGAATGCATCAATAATTAAATCACTGCAGGTGCCAGGGACGCCTGTAAGATACACCTGGGAAGAACGGGGTTCAGCGATGGGCAGGCAGATGCCAGGATGCTTTGGAGGAGAGATGTTTTTGTGGGGTAGGTGAGAAAATCTATAATTTTTTTAATATCTCCGGGGGGGGGGGGGGGGGGGGGGGGGATGATGACTGTGGAGTGCTGTGCCATGGAAGAGCCCATCTAAGTTAGCTCTGGGCCCATCCAAAATACTGGGGCTGGCTACGCCACTGCTCCGTCTCCTGGGCTTCATTGGAAAAGTTTTGTTGGTCACGCTACTCCCTCTCCTGACTTGTTTTGCTCATAGCAGATCTTGTTTCTACACTCTGGTGATTGATTTCTTCCATGCGATAAGTGAAACACCGCACAGCCATTTCAGAGGGAAGCCCTTACCACCACCCATTAAGATGGTGGTAAGTGCTTCTGTGCTAACCTGGTGGTAACTAGGCAGTGCATGGCACTTCCCGATTAACGCTGGTTACGTTCCAGCACTACAAAAATAGGATGTAACTCTCTGTTTGCTCATGGTTAGTCCTTATGTTGTAGTGTTTCACTGTAAGGAAATTTGAAAGTTCCAAGCCCCTTCGAGAGAAATTGCACTGGCTCCCAATAAAGGAACGAACTAACTTCAAAATCTGCACCCTAGTCCACTAAATTCTTTATGGAGAAGCCCCAGGATACATGAATACCCTAATCAATCTTCCAGCCAGGAATACATCAAGCACATTCATTCCTAAATCTGCACTATCCTACCTGTACCGGCCTCAAATATAAATCCACCTACGCTTCCTCCTTTTCCTTTATCAGCACCCAATTATGGAATGCATTGCCAAAAGTAGTCAAAACCACTCAAAACCATCTCAACTTTAGAAAATTAATCAAGACCAGCCTATTTCGGAAGGCCTACTCCCAGGATCCAACATAAAACCTAAAATCCTTGAAAACAGCATATAAACGGATCATTTTGAACTACCTTACCTTTACCCTTTTCCCTTTATACCTTGTTCTTTCTATCCTCTCTGATTACGACAATCTATTGTATTTGTATAACTGCTGGACTGGCAATAGCCTTTTCGGTTTATTGTAAGCTACATTGAGCCTGCAAACATGTGGGAAAATGTGGGGTATAAATGTGATAAATAAATAATGTTTACATTCCATAACGCTCTGTTTGCTCATGGTTGGTTAGCCCTTATATTGTAGTGTTTCACTGTAATGTTTACATTCCATAATGTTCTGTTGCTCGATTGTTGGTGGGTATGTCCCGGTTTGAGCATGTATCTCCAATCTTATTCTCTTTGCACTGGTTGTCAGTTCACGGATATCTTAAAGATGTAAACCAGGAATACCAACCTGTTAGGTCAGAGATTTTCAACCTTTTTCATCTCACAGCACACTGACAAGGCGTTAAAATTGTCAAGGCACACCATCCACCTTATAATTGAAAGAGAAAAACGCCTAGATTTCGACCCAAATCGGGAGATAGACGTTTATCTCACAAAAACGAATAAATCGGTATAATGGAAAGCCGATTTTGGACGTTTTCAACTGCACTCCATCGCGGAAGCGTACAAAGTTGACGGGGGCGTGTCGGAGGCGTGGCGAAGGTGGAACTGGGGCGTGGTTATCGGCCGAGGAGAAATGGGCGCCTTTCACCGATAATGGACAAAAAGTATGTGTTTGTAGCTAGAATGTAGGGCACTTTTCCTGGACCCTGTTTTTTCACGAATAAGGCCCCAAAAAGTGCCCTAAATGACCAGATTACCACCAGAGGGAATCGGGGATGACCTCCCCTGACTCCCCCAGTGGTCACTAACCCCCTCCCACCACAAAACATGATGTTTCACAACTTTTTATTTTCACCCTCAAATGTCATACCCACCTCCCTGGCAGCAGTATGCAGGTCCCTGGAGCAGTTGTTAGGGGGTGCAGTGGACTTCAGGCAGGTGGACCCAGGCCCATCCCCCCCTACCTGTTACAATTGTGCTGCTTAATGCTTAGTCGTCCAACCCCCCCAAACCCACTGTACCCACATGTAGGTGCCCCCCTTCACCCCCTAGGGCTATAGTAATGGTGTAGACTTGTGGGCAGTGGGTTTTGAGGGGGATTTGGGGGGCTCAACACACAAGGGAAGGGTGCTATGCACCTGGGAGCTCTTTTACCTTTTTTTTTGTTTTTGTAAAAGTGCCCCCTAGGGTGCCCGGTTGGTGTCCTGGCATGTGAGGGGGACCAGTGCACTACGAATCCTGGCCCCTCCCACGAACAAATGCCTTGGATTTATTCGTTTTTGAGCTGGGCACTTTCATTTTCCATTATCACTGAAAAACAAAAACGCCCAGCTCACAAATTGTCGAATAAAACATGGACGTCTATTTTTTTCGAAAATACGGTTCGTTCCGCCCCTTCACGGACCCGTTCTCGGAGATAAACGCCCATGGAGATAGACGTTTTCGTTCAATTATGCCCCTCCATGAGTTTTTTAAAGGATTTCTTCTTGCCCTACCTTGCCACCCCCCCCCCCCCCACACACTTAAATTTAAAAAGAAAACATTAGTCTATAATATTATTTAATTTAAGAGCTCTTAAGAAATGAGAAAAAAAACCAGGAAGAAAAATCCAGCAGGCAACTGCAGGAGAATGAGGCTTCAACAACAGCTTTGACTGACACTTCAGTTACTTGACCCTGAGAAGAAAAACAATTTTTGGATGTCCCCAATGCCGGTACTCTGTGCATATGCGAAAACTGAGCATTCGCAGAATACCCGCATCACTGGCTCAGGAATCAGCTGCTGATTGCTGAGCTGTGTTTAGGAGTTCCTGGGCACCTTCGGGAACATCTTCAGCTGGCAGGGCTTGGGGATCCCTGCCAGCCACCACAGCCACTGAGAGTTCTGTGGCACACTTGCAGACCATCCACGGCACAGTGGTTGAAAATCGCTGTGTTAGATCCTAGCAGTCTGAAAATTTGAAGTTTTGGCAAATCTTAAATTGCAAACTGTGGCATATGCTAATCCATGGAAAACTGCATTCTCGATATAAGGTTCACAATTTGGATCAAAATACTAGGTTATTTGAGACGTGCAATAGCAGGGTTCAGTTCAGTATGTTATTGAATGTCTGTTTGAACATGCATGGAGCTGATGTTGTCTGTCTTATTTTGAATATTGTAGAATTGTATAATTCAGTGTTTTACTGTTTCTTTTATTGTGTTTGTTGATTTGTGGTCCGCCTAGTTGTAGGCGGACTAGACATTAAAAAAAAAACCAACAACAAATAAATAAATAAATAAATGTGTGGTAGTGTTACACTGCAATGTTACATTCCTTAATATTCTGTTCGCTCGCAGGGTCTGCCTGTTTACTCTTCATTGAAATCTGCACTGAACTCGCTGGGTTATCATGGAATACAAGAAACAATGTCATGTTTTCACAATGATTTCACAATCTGAAGAAGGGCAGGTGGGCAGCACACCTCTACAGGATTGAACTGGAAAAGCCCAAAAGGGCAGAAATACACAGTATTTAACAGTAGAAATAGCTTTCCTTACAGTTTCTAATGCAACCTGTTCATGCAGCTTTTCTATAGTTTCTCAAAGAGAAGACAAAATTGAAGAGACATCTTGACAGCAGGCAAGACATGGCAAGATTCTTGGAAGTATTTTTGCAAAAAGATCACCATATTGAACGTGTAGTGACTGCACTTGCCACTGAGATCAGGGTCCTGGGACTAAACTAAACACAGGAGGTTCTTTTCTGCCTCAGGAGTCCGAAGCTCTTGGTGATTACTACAGGTTATGCTTAAAGAAATGAAGTGCTTTTTGATTGATACATTCCATGGTCTTAGCTGGTTTAAACTATTGTAACACATTAGCCCCTCATTCTATAATAGGGGGCTTAAATGAATGCACCATTTGTGTGCTTAAATCTATAGAAATATTGCCATCCATGTGCATAAGTGGCAGCAGCTCACCTAGGTGCTATCCTATAATTCCACACTAAAATGACTTAGGGGCCCTTTCACAGAGCGGCGGGCTTGCCACTCGCTCTTTTGGGACTGTCGCCAGCCCAACATGGCCACCGGTGGTAGCCCCGCCCTGAGTGTGCGCTATTTCTGGGGGGAAAAGAAAACCCCTCAGAAATGGCTTGCATGGCAGTAGCCTGGAGGTAATTGGGCATTAGAATCCACTAAAGAATAATGTGTGGTGTGGATAAAGGACAAATTTCAAAGAAAGAAAAACAAAAAAATCCACCCAATATGAAATGACAATCAGGGAAAAAACCTCAAAGAGCTTAGAGACTACAAGTTAAGTCTCAACAAGCTAAACAGACACAATGGTCCTCTCTTCATCATAGGCAAAAAAAACAAACCCTGAGGCCACAGCTGTGAAAATTCTGTTCGCTGTAGCCAAAAACGACTTTATTTAAATATAATTTTTCTTTTCTTTTCTTTTCAAGTTAACAAGTCTTCAACGCATTGAATGCTACATTAGGAACATAAAAAAGATATCCATTGATAACTGGTTCACTTATCTTTGTTTGAATGTTCAGGGCAGCTTTTGAGGGACCGCACAGCGGGAAGCAGCATTTGATTGTGACCATTCAAACAAAGATAAGTGAACCAGTTATCAATGGATATCTTTTTTATGTTCCTAATGTAGCATTCAATGCGTTGAAGACTTGTTAACTTGAAAAGAAAAGAAAAATTTATATTTAAATAAAGTAGTTTTTGGCTACAGCGAACAGAATTTTCACAGCTGTGGCCTCAGGGTTTTTTTTTTGCCTATGATGAAGAGAGGACCATTGTGTCTGTTTAGATTGTTGAGACTTAACTTGTAGTCTCTAAGCTCTTTGAGGCTTTTTCCCTGATTGTCATTTCATATTGGGTGGATTTTTTTGTTTTTCTTTCTTGGTAATTGGGCATTGCCACGCACTGCCCGGTTTGCCACCAGGTTAGCACGGGACCCTTATTGCAACTTCAATTGGTGGCGATAAGGGCTCCCTATCGTATGGCCATGTGGTAAGAGTTCTTTTACTGCATGGCCATGTGTGCTGGGGGCTTTTTTTCCTGCTGTGGTAAAAAGGGTTCTGATGCATGGGAAAAATGGCTCCTGCCGCCAGTGCCAGCTTGGTAAAAGGGTCCCCGAGTGCACAATTGTAAGGGAGCATTCCCAGGGCGGACAGGACAACATTTACATGCACAACTTACAGAACAGGGGCATAGCCAGACTTTGGCGGGAGGGGAGTCCAGAACCCGAGGTGAGGGGGCACATTTTAGCCCCCCCAGTGCCGCCAACCCCCCCGCCATTGCTGACCCCCCCAGCCACTGCCGCCACCTCCACCAACAACTTTGACTACCCCTGCCGACGACCCTCTCGACCCCCCCCCCCGCCGACAACCCTCTCAACCCACCCTCCTGCCGCCAACCCTCCCCCCCCCCGCCGCCATCGCCTATCTTTGCTGGCGGGGGACCCCAATCCCCCCAGCCAAGGTCCTCTTCTTCCCCAGCAAGGCTTCATTCTATTTCTGACGTCCTGCACGTTGTACATGCAGGACGTCAGACTCACAGAAACAGAAGCCTGCCCTTGCAGATCAGCAACGCAGCCGCACAGGCTTCTGTTTCTCTAAAGTAAATGGACCGGGTTTCTGTAAAAGTAAAAGAATCTTAAGATAAGTGAAATCTTGATTTTAACAAAAAAAACATCTAATTTTGATGCAAGACAATATAATTAGTAAAAGATTTTATAAATAATTTAGAAAATAGACTGATGAAGATATTAGGTGTGAGAATAAGAGTCTGGATACAACAAATAGGTGGTCTCTATCCACCTTCTGATGGGCCTTAAAAATATTAGTATTCTACTCAACATTGAATGAAAGGGGAACTTTTACAGAGGTGCTTGTAAATGTCATTATAGCATAGGTTCACTGCCTACATTATTCAGGCATCTAAATGGAGGTGCCCAATGACGGGAATGCAAAATATAAGAAGTAATTATATCTAAGATCATAAAGAAATTGCAAAGTGCTAGGGTGGCTATTGGAAGCCCTAGATGGGCTACTACCTGGACTCAGATCATTGGTAACTCAACTACATTAGTTTCTCATCAATGAATGATTTAAATGTAAACATTTGACTTTGAATTTCATCTATTAAGAACAAGTAGGCCACCATATCTTGTGAATAAATTACAATAGTATGTTCCCACATATCTATTACTTTGAAATTAAGGTAGTCTGTTTGAAATCAATTCCTTTTGTACCATATTTAAGAGTTGGAGCTATTTGTAGCTGTCCCAATCTTTACAATAGACTTCCAATGCATATTAGAACAGGCTCAAATGTTATGGCTTTCAGGGAAAAGGTTAAGACTATTTCCACTTTGCTACTTCTGAGAGGAAATATGATCTGTTTCCTTTGAAAATAGGTGAAAAATTAATCATGTCAAAACTGAATGCCTAATGAATATAGGTGGAGGAGTGGAGGAGTGGCCTAGTGGTTAGGGTGGTTAGGGTGGTGGACTTTGGTCCTGGGGAACTGAGGAACTGAGTTCAATTCCCAGCACAGGCAGCTCTCCTTGTGAACTCTGGGCAAGTCACTTAACCCTCCATTGCCTGCCATGAGTGGGAAAGTGCAGGGTACTAATGTAACAAAAATAAATATAAAGATCTGTGACCTGTATGATATATAAGTATGTTTAATTTGGTTGCACTTTGGAAAAAAAAAAGCAATGAAAATTAAAAGTAAAGTAAAACGACTATATCCAGAAATCATTGTTTAAGTGATATCATCTTTGAAGTCCATGAGTTGAGAGACATAAAATGTATTCATTCAAATTATATTCTTCTGGTTGTTTTATTTCAGTGGTCAGATATTTCTTATGATTGTATAGTTTGCTAATATATTGAATTTTGAGTGATTTTTAATTTGTTTTCCTTGTTTTATCAATTATTTTAATTCTCTTTTAATGTTCCTTATGTAAACTTTTCTGAACGATTTGAATTGGTAAGATGGTATATAAAATTTTACCACTACATAAATACATTTCTACCTATGACAGTGACTTAAATTCCACCCAAACAGCCCTTTAAATGCCATGGGGCCCCATTTGCAACTACTTCTAGATCTTCTAAGTGGATCCCTTCCTCCACTCTTCCAATGCTCTCCAAAACTGTCACTTGAGGCCCTTAATTTGAAGTTAAACACTGTTTAACTTTAAGAGACTTGCTGACCTGAACATGTATACCCTGGAGGAAAGGAGAAACAGGGGTGATATGATAAAGACGTTCAAATATTTGAAAGGTATTAATCCACAAACGAACCTTTTCCGTAGATGGGAAGGCAGTAGAACTAGAGGACATGAAATGAGATTGAAGGGGGGCAGACTCAAGAAAAATGTCAGGAAGTATTTTTTCATGGAGAGAGTGGTGGATACTTGGAATGCCCTTCCGTGGGAGGTGGTGGCGATGAAAACGGTAACGGAATTCAAAAGTGCGTGGGATAAATATAAAGGAATCCTGTTCAGAAGGAATGGATCCTCAGAAGCTTAGCGGAGATTGGGTGGCAGAGCCGGTGGGGGCGGGGCTAGTGCTGGGCAGACTTCTACGGTCTGTGCAGTGAAAATGGCAGATACAAATCAAGGTCAGGTATACACAAAAAGTAGCACATATGAATTTATCTTGTTGGGCAGAGTGGATGGACCATGCAGGTCTTTCTCTGGTCTCATCTACTATGTTGCTATGTTGTAAGAACTGCAGTTTCAGTGATGGGGAGGGGAGGTGAAAGTCATCTTTGTGAACAGAAGAGTTTCATAAAGTTGACTATACACCTTTAACATATACACACTAATTTCTGAGTGTGCAGTCAGTTAAATGCGGGGAGGAGGGGATGAAATCATTACATGACATTGTTTCTTGTATAGTATTCCTGAAGCTACTGGTGTAAGTGGGAGCCCCTTCTGTCCCATGTTCCTCCTCTCTGTACATACCCCTCTGAAATGTGCACTATGTAAGTTACACGAGTATTTGCAGAATAGTGTTTAAGTGCCACTACTAGCACCTTCAAGGGAATGTGCGCAATCACCCATGCACATGCCAATATTCTAGACATACAGGCATGACACACACATGTAAAACTGGACACCCATGTTATAGAATCAACTTCAAGGGTCTCTATGCCTTTTCCTATTCAGACTGTATGACACAAATTTTAATAGCAATTAAAACAGCATTAGCAGTAACAGCCAAAATACTTGGAGAAAAGCTTTTACATTTTGTTGAAATATACCAAAATCCAGAAGCTTTTCCAACATAAAATCAATCCCATCCTCAATCGCAAACTTCCTGCATTTATAGGAAAATCTATTGCTTAGTTTCATGAAAGAGAATGGTTATGGAAGAATGAGAAAAATGTGTCTGGGTGCTGCTTTATTCATTTTTATGAGACAGAGACCAGGGCGCAATCATCAACAGACCTATTCAGTGCCTGCTCTGCTCTGGCCTTGACTAATACGATGACTGGCTGTATTTCCTCTTTATGGTTGTTCATTATATCACCCTTACATAAAGTAATTTAATTTCACTGAGATAATTAGGGTATTTCTAATCTAACTGATAGTCTGAATAAAATGAGATTCTCTGAGGAAATTTTGTGTAGCAAGAGACACATGACCTTTATCCCCAATTTTCATAGTGTATAAAATCGACAACCCTTCTCTCATAGCCTGTCTGACAGGTTCCTCTGTCTAGTGAGGAGAAATGTAGACTGTATGCATACAACGACATTAAATTATGCCAATGTGCACTTTTAGTTAAACAAAATAACATAGAGTAAATGTCTTGATGCAATACTACAGATTTTAATAAGGGCATTGCTAGAGTTCCATCAGTGCCACCAGTAGACTTGTGTTAGTCTCACTCAGTGTCACCAGTAGACTTGTGTCAGTCTTCCTTCAGTGCCACCAATAGACTTGTGCTAGTCTCACTCAATGCCACCAATAGATTTGTCTCACTCAGGGTCACCAACAGACTTATGCTAGTCTCAGTGCCACCAATAGACCTGTGCTAGTCTCACTAAGTGTCACCAGTAGACTTGTGTCAGTCTTCCTTCAGTGCCACCAATAGACTTGTGCTAGTCTCACTCAGTGTCACCAGTACACTTGTGCTAGTTTCACTCAATGCCACCAATAGATTTGTCTCACTCAGGGCCACCAACAGACTTATGCTAGTCTCACTCAATGTCACCAGTAGACTTGTGTTAGGCTACCTTCAGTGCCATTAGACTTGTGCTAGTCTCACTCAGTGCCTCCACTAGCCATGTGCTAGAATTCTCTCAGTGCTGCAAATAGGGATGTGTGCTCAGCCTCTCTAAATTACCACTAGCTTACATTTCAACACTTGCATTGTGCTGATGGGAGCTTTCCTCTGGAGTTCATAAGTTGCAACAGATAGAGGCATCATATCAAGGTGTGTTTAGAAGTCCCTTTGCTCAAGCAGATAGGGCTCTTGATGCATTTGAAATCATTTCTGTATCTTTTCCTCCAGACCCCTTCTAAACACTTTTAAAATCCAGTCATAGGAGCCAACCTTTCAAAATGATTGGGGATGCTGAACTCGGCACAAATTACCAAGTCCATATAAAGGAAATTAAAGCATGGTGAGGTTGGGGACTCCCGCCAGCACAGGTACCCAATGGTGGCAGCGGGGGAGGGTTAACGGCAGCGGGAAGAGGGGGGGTCGAAAGGGTTGGCGGGGGCTAGGGCCAAATCTGGGGGTCCCATGCCCCTGTGGCCCCACGTAGCTACGCCCCTGTTCCTAACATTCCTAACCAGTGATCCCTTTCCATTCCCTTCACCCTTTCCTTGCCCTCTTTATTCCTCTCCCAGTACCTCTCTGTCTTATACTGATTTATTCGTTTTTGTGAGATAAACGTCTATCTCCCGATTTGGGTCGAAATCTAGGCGTTTTTCTCTTTCAATTATAAGGTGGATAGTAACATAGTAGATGACGGCAGAAAAAGACCTGCATGGTCCATCCAGTCTGCCCAACAAGATAAACTCATATGTGTATACCTTACCTTGATTTGTACCTGCCTTTTTCAGGGCACAGACCGTACAAGTCTGCCCAGCAGTATTTCCCGCCTCCCAACCACCAGTCCCACCTCCCATCACTGGCTCTGGCACAGACCGTATAAATCTGCCCTCCACTATCCTCGCCTCCCAACCACCAACCCCTCTTCCCCCACCTGCTCCGCCACCCAATTTCGGCTAAGCTTCTGAGGATCCATTCCTACTGCACAGGATTCCTTTATGCTTATCCCAGGCATGTTTGAATTCCGTTACCGTTTTCATCTCCACCACCTCCCGCGGGAGGGCATTCCAAGCATCCACCACCCTCTCCGTGAAAAAATACTTCCTGACATCTTTTCTGAGTCTGCCCCCCTTCAATCTTATTTCATGTCCTCTCGTTCTACCGCCTTCCCATCTCCGGAAAAGATTTGTTTGTGGATTAATACCTTTCAAGTATTTGAATGTCTGTATCATATCACCCCTGTTCCTCCTTTCCTCCAGGGTATACAGTACATGTTCAGGTCAGCAAGTCTCTGCTCATACGTCTTGGAATGCAAATCCCATACCATTCTCGAAGCTTTTCTTTGCACCGCTTCCATTTTTTTAACATCCTTCGCAAGGTACGGCCTCCAAAAGTGAACACAATACTCCAGGTGGGGCCTCATCAACGACTTGTACAGGGGCATCAACACTTCCTTTCTTCTGCTGATCACACCTCTCTCTATACAGCCTAGCAACCTTCTTGCTACGGCCACCGCCTTGTCACACTGTTTCTTCGCCTTCAGATCCTCGGATACTATCACCCCAAGATCCCTCTCCCCCTCAGTACCTATCAGACTCTCACTGCCTAACACATAAGTCTCTTGTGGGTTTCTACTCCCTAAATGCATCACTTTGCATTTCTTCACATTGAATTTTAATTACCAAACCTTAGACCATTCTTCTAGCTTCCTCAGATCCTTTTTCATGCTTTCCACTCCCTCCCGGGTGTCCACTTTGTTGCAAATCTTAGTATCATCCGCAAATAGGCAAACTTTACCTTCTAACCCTTTGGCAATGTCACACAAATATATTGAACAGAATCGGCCCCAGCACCGATCCCTGCGGCACTCCACTACTCACCTTTCCCTCCTCCGAGCGAACTCCATTTACCACCACCCTCTGTCGTCTGTCCGTCAACCAGTTCCTAATCCAGTTCACCACTTCGGGACCTATCTTCAGCCCATCTAGTTTATTTAAGAGCCTCCTGTGGGGAACCGTGTCAAAAGCTTTGCTAAAATCTAAGTAGATTACGTCTATAGCACGTCGATGATTCAATTCTCCAGTTACCCAATCAAAGAATTCAATGAGATTCGTTTGGCACAATTTCCCTCTGGTAAAACCATGTTGTCTCGGATCTTGCAACTTATTGGCTTCCAGGAAATTCACTATCCTTTCCTTCAGCATCGCTTCCATTACTTTTCCAATAACCGAAGTGAGGCTTACCGGCCTGTAGTTTCCAGCTTCTTCCCTATCACCACTTTTGTGAACAGGGACCACCTCTGCCATTCTCCACTCCCTCGGAACCTCTCCCGTCTCCAAGGATTTATTAAACAAATCTTTAAGAGGACCCGCGAGAACCTCTCTGAGCTCCCTCAATATTCTGGGGTGGATCCCGCCCGATCCCATGGCTTTGTCCACCTTTAGCTTTCCAAGTTGTTGATACACACTCTCTTCCGTGAACGGTGCTATATCCATTCCATTCTCAGGTGTACTTTTGCCAGTCCCTCGCGGTCCTTCTCCAGGATTTTCTTCAGTAAAAACAGAACAAAAGTATCTATTTAGGTGTATTTGTCAGCTAACTGGCCTTGGATCTAGGGATTGCATGAGTGATTGAAGTGGCAATTGTGCTTACCTCTCCAGTGTTTAAAAGTTCCTCAGAAATCCAGAAATTAGGCCATGAGTGCTGGTCATTAACGTAATTTGTACACGGTGTCCTGGAAAAAAATGGAACCTCTTACATAGGGGCCATTTTACTAAGCTGCGTAGGTGCCTATACATGCCCAACGTGCGCCAACTTGGAGTTACCGCCCAGTTACCATGTGGCCCTTGCGGTAATTTCAATTTTAGCGCATGTCCGCTACGCGCACCCAAAAATATATTTTTATTTTCTAGTGCGTGGCAGCTACGCACATAGACCATTACCGCCTGGTTACCGCGTGAGATCTTACCGCTAGGTCCATGGGTCTCAGACCCAAAATGGACATGCAGCAATTTTCATTTTGACACACGTCCATTTTTGGCAAAAATTTTAAAAAGGCATTTTTTGTAGGTGCGCTGAAAAATAATTCTGTGCACGCCCAAAACACGCATCTACACTACCGCAGGCCATTTTTCAGCGCACCTTAGTAAAAGGACCCCATAGTTTCAAAATACTTTGCAATTGTTTAAACATTTAGTATGGCCTTTGAAAATACAATAGTATAATGGGGTTTTTTCTTAGTTAATTCATAATTTCTGTTGAAAGTGTCCTCCTTCAACCTTGACACATTCATGAATTCTTCAATGCCACTGAGCTGTTGGCTCAATGAATTCTGGGGTTTCATTGATTAAGAGCTCAACTGTTTTGTGAGCTTGATGCGCTGCAGCTCCATCCTGTTGAAAAATAAAGTACTCAGAAATGTCTCGAATTTCAGGCAGAACTTTCTGCTGCAATAGGATGTTTTGGGGTTATTTGAAAATTGTTGGGAGTCCCTTTTTATTCAGTGCTGCTATTCATATAGGTGCCCATTTTCAAAGCACTTAGACTTACAAAATTGCATAGTAACCTATGGAACTTTGCTTTGAACATGAGCGTCATAGGTAGTGACATTGAATATACAGATAAAGAGCAATTTGAAACAGAAAACCTACAATCAGGGCGTCTGGAGGGTGCGTGGTAGGAGCTAAAATTGGGCGTGCGCTAAACGCTAGAGACACCAATGCTTTCCTGTGGGTGTCTCTAATGTTTAGCGCGCACCCAATTTTAGCACGCACTAAAAATATGAGCGTGCCTTAATAAAAGGGGGCCTTAGAGTGCTACCCGAAAGGGGCGTGGCCATGGGAGGGGCATGGGTATGTCAGGAACATTCTGAAAAGATGTGCACAGTGTTAGAGAATTGTGGGGATTCGTGCCCACCTTGTGCGCTTGGAGTTACCCCAGGTTTCAGCTACTCTATAAAGGGAGCTCATCCTGGACCACCCTTTATAGAATGGCGCTGAGCACTATTTTTCAGTGCCACTTACTGAATCCGGCCCTTAGTGTGGTAATTGCCCTGGCACTACTCATTTAGTTTAGGGCTGCACGTGTGTCTATATTTGCATGCCGAAATTAACCATGTATGAAATCCGATTGCAAAACTGCCAATAAACACCTTGCTTGGGTTTTTTTTCTTTCTTTCTATTTGTTCACTATTTATTTAAGGAAGTTGATATACTGCTAAATCATATGCATGTAGCAAAATGGTTTACATGTTAAAAAACAGGAAAACAGAAAGGGAAATAAAGATTACACATTAAAAAAGACAAAGTCAATAAAGTGAAGGAGCAGGAATGGAGGGGAGGAAGAAGATAGAAGAGGGAAGACGTGGCCGTCTTCAAAGACTAAGAATCTCTTAGAATATTTTCTTGAATGGGATACTCCTTTTCAGACCAGTAGATTACATGAATTTTACCACGAACATCTGAACTATTTTTAAACCTGCTAATGTTTCTTCAAGTGGAAAAAAGGGTTTTCGCTCCACAGCTTTTAGCAGAGTTTGATAATGAAGGATATGTATTTAAATTCCAATACTGTGATGCAATGCATGCACTTCAGGTGAAATCTTTTAGCAAACTATATTCAGAGAAAACCCCAAAACATCACTGAGTATCTACGATGCTTTTGTTGGCCATCTTCCATCAGCTTGCAGCCTGTCCACACCTAATCATATGGGATCATATGGGATCATAAATCATCAGGGATCTCTTGTGATTTATTATCATCTCTGGGAGGCTCCTCATGACAAGATAGACAAGGCAGACAACTAGAGCCTGGCCAGTAAAACTCCAGAGCTGTACCAAGGGTCTGCATAAGGGGACAGTTTACAGTTCTGTATCTCTGTTTCCTCCAACACCCATGATCAGATTTAAGGCTTTAATGGAAGTTCCTTCAGCTGTCTAAATTGTCCTGGAGAGGATACACTCAGGTGATGTGCCTGTACCCTTTTATCCCTGTGGAAGTTCAGAACTTTAGTGTCATGGCTGCAGCCGTGCCCCGCATCCAGACTCACCTTTTTCTTCCGGTGGTCAGGCTCTGTGGCTTTTCCAGACTGCCCTCTCCCTGTATTGATACCACCATTGCCTATTTCCCTGTTTCTCAAGCCTCATTCCAAAGATTATCCAAGCCTCACTCTGATGTTCCTGCATCCAAACTTCACTCCAGAGTGAAGGAGGAGTGAACAAACATGTGGACAAAGGGGAGTCGGTTGATATTGTGTATCTGGATTTTCAAAAGGCGTTTGACAAGGTACCTCATGAAAGGCTACAGAGGAAATTGGAGGGTCATGGGATAGGAGGAAATGTCCTATTGTGGATTAAAAACTGGTTGAAGGATAGGAAACAGAGAGTGGGGTTAAATGGGCAGTATTCACAATGGAGAAGGGTAGTTAGTGGGGTTCCTCAGGGGTCCGTGCTAGGACCGCTGCTTTTTAATATATTTATAAATGATTTAGAGATGGGAGTAACTAGCGAGGTAATGAAATTTGCTGATGACACAAAGTTATTCAAAGTCGTTAAATCGCGACAGGATTGTGAAAAATTACAAGAGGACCTTACGAGACTGGGAGACTGGGCGGCTAAATGGCAGATGATGTTTAATGTGAGCAAGTGCAAGGTGATGCATGTGGGAAAAAAGAACCCGAATTATAGCTACGTCATGCAAGGTTCCACGTTAGGAGTTACGGACCAAGAAAGGGATCTGGGTGTCGTCGTCGATAACACACTGAAACCTTCTGCTCAGTGTGCTGCTGCGGCTAAGAAAGCGAATAGAATGTTGGGTATTATTAGGAAAGGTATGGAAAACAGGTGTGAGGATGTTATAATGCCGTTGTATCGCTCCATGGTGCGACCGCACCTTGAGTATTGTGTTCAATTCTGGTCGCCGCATCTCAAGAAAGATATAGTAGAATTGGAAAAGGTGCAGCGAAGGGCGACTAAAATGATAGCGGGGATGGGACGACTTCCCTATGAAGAAAGACTAAGGAGGCTAGGGCTATACAGCTTGGAGAAGAGACGGCTGAGGGGAGACATGATAGAGGTATATAAAATAATGAGTGGAGTGGAACAGGTGGATGTGAAGCTTCTGTTCACGCTTTCCAAAAATACTAGGACTAGGGGGCATGCGATGAAACTACAGTGTAGTAAATTTAAAACAAATCGGAGAAAATTTTTCTTCACCCAACGTGTAATTAAACTCTGGAATTCGTTGCCGGAGAAAGTGGTGAAGGCAGTTAGCTTAGCAGAGTTTAAAAAGGGGTTGGACGGTTTCCTAAAGGACACGTCCATAAACCGCTACTAAACGGACTTGGAAAAATCCAAAATTCCAGGAATAACATGTATAGAATGTTTGTATGTTTGGGAAGCTTGCCAGGTGCCCTTGGCCTGGATTGGCCGCTGTCGTGGACAGGATGCTGGGCTCGATGGACCCTTGGTCTTTTCCCAGTATGGCATTACTTATGTACTTATGTACTTATCCAAGCCTCAGTCTCATGTCCCAGTATCTTAGCCTCTCTCTGGTGCCCTGCTGTGTTTCTCAGTTTGTTCCAAGTCTCATTCCAAGTTGTGACATCATCATTGTGGACCTTTGTAACTTTCATGCTTTGCCTTCGCAAGAGGTCTTTTAGCCTGGTCTTTGTGTTCTTGTTTTGTTCCAGTTCTTGCCTTGCCAAGTTCCTGTCTAGTTCCTGCTCCAGCTTTGCCAAGTTCCTATCTTGTTCCTGTGAGTCTTGCTCCTGAAGCCTTGCTCTTGTGAGTCTTGCTCCTGAAGCTTTGTTCCTGTGTATCTTGCTCCTGAAGCATTGTTCCTGTAAACCTTGTTCTTGAAGCCTTGCTCCTGTGCACTTTGTTCCTGGTTTCTGCTACAGCCAGTGGCGTAGCTACAGGTGGGCCTAGGTGGGCCGGGGCCCACCCACTTAGGGTTCAGGCTCACCCAACAGTAGCAAATGTTTAGCAGTAGCTAGTGGGGATCCCAAGCTCCGCCAGCTGAAAACTTCCCCCTGATGATAACAAAAACGCTGCTCTCCACAATTCTGGCACCTGCGCATGCTCAGTTTTCAGCACATGCCTGCTGCAGGCTGCCAAAGTGGAGAGAAGCATTTTCCCACCAGCTGAGATATTTCTTTGGTGGGAGGGGGAGAATGCTTGGTGCCCACCCACTTCTTGCCTAGGCCCACCCAAAATCTGCTGTCTGGTTATGCCCCTGGCTACAGCCAAGCTCTGTTCCTGCTTCTGTTAAAGCCAAGCTGTGTTCCTGGTTCCTGCTACAGCCAAGCTCTGATCCTGATTCCTGCTGCAGCTAAGCTCTGTTCCTCATTCCTGCTACAACCAAGTCCTGATCCTGATTTTTGCTTCAGTCAAGCCCTGTTTCTTGTGTCTGTTACAGCCAAGCTCTGTTCCTGGTTTCTGCTCCAGCCAAATCCTGTTCCTGCTTTATGCTCTGCCTTGCCTCAAATTCATGGGTGTAGACTGGGGGGGGGGGGCGAGGGGGGGGCAATGCCTCCCCCAACGACGACGATGATGACGACGACTGGCGCCAGTAGTAAAAAAAAACAAGCAGGCATGCTCGTCTCTCCGTCTGCTTCACTTCCCTCCCTGCCCTCTCAGCGTCCCGCCCGAAAGGAAATGACATCAGAGGAAGGCGGGACGCAGACAGAGAGGGCAGGGAAGTGAAGCGGATGGAGACGAGCGTGTCTGTCTACCCCCTCTCTTCCTCCCTCCCTCCAGTGCAGGCAGCAGTCTTCTTCAGCCTTTCTGTGCTCCTGGCAGCAGTAGGGACGTGTACATGCTGCCTTCGGCTCTGCCCCAAAGCCTTCTCTTCAAGTTCCTGTTCCCGCATAGGTGGGAACAGGAACTTGAAGAGAAGGCTTCCGGGGCAGACTGAAGGCAGCATGTATACATCGCTACTGCTGCCAGGAGCACAGAAAGGCTGAAGAAGACTGCTGCCTGCGTCGGAGGGAGGGAGGAAGAGAGGGGGTAAACGGAGTCACGATCCTGGACCTCGCAGGGGGGGCAGCAGAGGGAAGATGGATGGGACTGGGAGGGGTGGGGAGCAGAGGGAAGGAGCAGGAGATGGATGGGACTGGGAGGGGTGGGGAGCAGAGGGAAGGAGCAGGAGATGGATGGGACTGGGAGGGGTGGGGAGCAGAGGGAAGGAGCAGGAGATGGATTGGACTGGGAGAGGAGGTGAGCAGAGGGAAGGAGCAGGAGATGGATGGGACTGGGAGGGGTGGGGAGCAGAGGGAAGGAGCAGGAGATGGATTGGACTGGGAGAGGAGGTGAGCAGAGGGAAGGAGCAGGAGATGGATGGGACTGGGAGGGGTGGGGAGCAGAGGGAAGGAGCAAGAGATGGATGGGACTGGGAGGGGGGAGCAGAGGGAAGGAGCAGGAGATGGATGGGACTGGGAGGGGTGGGGAGCAGAGGGAAGGAGCAGCAGATGGATGGGACTGGGAGGGGTGGGGAGCAGAGGGAAGGAGCAGGAGATGGATGGGACTGGGAGGGGTGGGGAGCAGAGGGAAGGAGCAGGAGATGGACTGGACTGGGAGAGGAGGTGAGCAGAGGGAAGGACCAGGAGATGGATGGGACTGGGAGAGGAGGTGAGCAGAGGGAAGGAGCAGGAGATGGATGGGACTGGGAGAGGAGGTGAGCAGAGGGAAGGAGCAGGAGATGGATGGGACTGGGAGGGGTGGGGAGCAGAGGGAAGGAGCAGGAGATGGATGGGACTGGGAGGGTGGGGAGCAGAGGGAAGCCTACTGGAAAGAAGACACTGCATAAAACAGAAGACACTGGGACCAAAGCGAATAGAAAAACTAAATGATCAGAAAACAAAGGTAGAAAAAAGTATTTTATTCAGAATTTATTAATTGAAATATGTCAGCTTTTTGAAATGTGCATCTGTGATATTTTGCATGTAAATTTCAATATTTCTGGTATTGCTGCATGCTGAGTCTGACTTCTTGAGTTAACTTTCCAGTTCAGTATTTTGCCTTCATACTTTTTTATTTCTAGTTCCTTGTGTCATGTCTGTTGTGTCATGTGTTTTTCATGTGTGATTAAGGTGCAGTATTCTGCTAGCGTGTAGTATTTGCAGCCATTTTTGTTTTGCTTTTTTTCACGAGGTAGTGTATTGGTGTTTTAGAGCCTGGTGTAATTACAGTTCTGCCTTTTCACGCATAAGGTTGTAGCTCATCCTGTCCTTGGAATTAGTGCTGTTATGGTTTAGTAAGGATATGAGTGTGTTTTTGCACAAGTTTGTGTATAGCATTTTGCAGTGGAGAGATTATGTGTTGGCCTTACTGAGGTGGCACCAAAACATCAGAAAGGGTGTAGAGCCTAAATCATGACACACTACCTCTTCAAGGATCTACATATAGAGCCTATGCATTTCTAAGGTCTACACTGGCATGGTATGGGAAAGGGGGTGGGGAAATACTACTGGAGATGAAGAGGGAGTGCTGGGTAAGGAGGAAAGAAGGAAGGAAGGGTGAAAGAGCTGGCTTGATATCTCATATATATTCATTACAGTTATTCCCCAAAAAAGCCAGCTCTTTTTCCCTTCCTTCCTCCATATTAGCATATTCATTTGCATATATATATGCAAATGATATGCTAATATGCTCCGCCCCATCCTTTGCCCCCCCAAATGAAACAGTCAAACTATGCCCATGCTCAAATTGTTCCTGCTTTTTCCTCTATCCTTGCTTCTCTTTGTTCCTTTTGCCTCTAGCTTTGCCTCTGTTTGTTCCTGTAGCCTTGCCTTGTCTTGTTCAGTTCAGTCCTGTTCGAATCCTTGCCTTGTCCTTGTCTTGCCTTTTCTGGACCCAGTTTTAATCTAGTTCTGTATCTTGTCTTGTTCTGCCTGGGTTCCAGTTCTAGCCTTGTTGTCTTGCTCTCCATGCTTCATCTGGATCCAGCTTCTGTCCTGCCTGCCTGCTTTGTCCAGTTGTGGCTAGCCTTGCCTTGTCTTGTTCAGTCCTGTCCGGATCCAGTTCTTGCCTTGTCTAGCTTTTCCTGGACCCAGTTTTAACCTAGTTTCATGTCGTTCTGGACCCAGTTTTAATCTAGTTCCAAATTTTGCCTTGTTCTGCCTGGGTTCCAGTTATAGCCCATTTGCCTTGCTTTCCTTGTCTCGTCTGGATCTGGTACTTGTTTTGTCTTTGGTACCTTGCTTTTTCTGCTCTGTTTTGTTTATCTTTGCCTAGCCCAGACTTGTCTTGTCTAATCTTTTCTTGGTTCTTGTTCTGACTCCTGCCCTGTGTCAGCCCAGTGGACTTGTCTGCCCCAGCTCTGGCTGTGGTCTAAGGACTCACCTATCTTGAATTTGTGACATTTAGCTCTTCACCATGCATCCTGCTTTGATTCTGAGAGTGGAGTGCTTCTTGCAGTGTATTTTGCTGGGGATTATACCCAGTGCCGGTCCTAGGGTTTCTGGCACCCTCCTGCAGCCTATTAGTCAGCGCCCCTACCCATCCAGGGGCGGGATCACTATGGCTCCGCCCCTACAGTAGTCACACCCCTTTTACTAGCCATGGCATCATTGAAAATATTACACCTGTCTTCCCTTCTCTCCCCTCCATCTATGTCCAACAATTCTCTCCCTGCTCTCCCCTCCATCCACCCATGTCCAGCAACTCCCCTGCCCTCCATCCATCTATCCATCCATATCCAGCAATTCTCCTCTCCCCGGCTGCCCCCCTCCATTTATCCATCCATATCCAGCAATTCTCCTCTTTCTCCCCTGCCCTCCCCTCCATGTCCAGCAATTTCTCGTCTCTCCCTGGGCCCTGCTCTCCCATCCATGTCCATCCTTGTCCATCGATGCTCCTCTCTCCCCTTCCCTCCTCCATCCATCCATCCATATCCAGCAATTCTCCTCTTTCTCCCCTGCCCTCCCCTCCATGTCCAGCAATTTCTCGTCTCTCCCTGGGCCCTGTCCATCCTTGTCCATCGATGCTCCTCTCTCCCCTTCCCTCCTCCATCCATCCATATCCAGCAATTCTCCTTCCTCCCCTCCCCTCCATGTCTAGCAATTTATCCTGTCTCCCTGGGCCCTGCCCTCCAATCCATGTCCATCTTTGTCCATCGATGCTGCTCTCTCCCCTTTCCTCCTCCATCCATCCATATCCAGCAATTCTCCTCCCTCCCCTCCCCTCCATGTCTAGAAATTTATCCTGTCTTCCTGGGCCCTGCCCTCCCATCCATGTCCATCGATCAATGCTCCTCTCTCCCCTGCCCTCCCGCTCCCATGTCCACCTGCCCACCCTCTTCTCTGGTTTAAATCTTGTGTTTAAATTCACCTCCGATGTTGCAGCAGCTGTGCAGCGTCAGTGAAAGCGCTGCTGCTGACGTCTCCCAGCCTTCCCTTTGCTCGTTTGTTCCCTCAGTGTCCCGCCTTCTTCTGACTTCATTTCCTTGCGAGGGCGGGACACTGAGAAGGGAACGAACGAGCGAAGGGAAAGCTAGAGACGTCGGGCAGCAGCACTTTCACTGATGCTGCGCAGCTGCTGCGACGTCGGAGGTAAATTTAAATATAAGATTTAAATGCCCTAGGGCGGTGCGGGTACCAGAGCAGGAAACCGAAGGCAGGGCTGCTGTCGGGGTCCGGGAGCTGAGGTAAGCGGCAAGGGTCAACATGGCGCAGCAGTGCCCTCCAAAGGTCGGCGCCCTCCTGCAATGCTTACCTCGCTTACTGGGTTGGACCGGCCCTGATTATACCTTATTTTAGCAGTCAAATAAATGGAATGAATGAGAAGGATCCTCATGAGCTAAAGTAGATTTTTATTTGGGAGGTGCTGGAAGAGGGGTGAAGAGTGGGGGAGGAAGGGGCGGGTAAGAGAGAAACTTTTGTGCCCACCTAATTTGGGCTCAGGCCCACCCAAAATTGGCTGTCTGGCTATGCCACTGCTCAGTGGGATAAAGAAGAGTGATCTTTTACTCTACGTGAAATCATATACCTAGTGTTTCTATTCTTAAGTATTCTTAAACTGTAAGTTTAGGTGTCTATTTTCCAGCTAATCAGAGTATATAAATGTGTTTTTCACAGGTGTTATTGCTGGGGACTTCTGGTGGAATCAAATGTGTGTGTTTGTGATGCTGAGGAGTCATCAGCACAGAAATGGCAGAAATCCCTAGTAGAGAATACAGGGCAAGCTGGGGGAGAAATGAGAGAGTAATAGGGTAAGTGGGATTTTTCTGATGTTTATCCAATGAAGATCAAGGGATTGTGCAGCTTAGTGGCTGCCTGGAAATCTTTCAGCTACAGGGGAGCTGACAGCAGAAATTCCCATCTCAGGTGGCATGTCACTTGCATGTTCTTAGTTTTAAAATTCACATGAGATGTAGTGATTGAAGCTGGTAATATACATTGAATCACTTTTTCTACATCCTAAAATATTTTTGTAATCTTACTTCCCAAATGTTCTTAAGTGGGCTTTTTTTTTTTTTGGAACATAATAATTTTTATTCAACTTTTTCAATCACACATATTTCTTCCAATATAGTTATATACCCCAAAATGCACAATACCTTGAACTCCCTACCCATCACTGACACCCCCTCCCCTCAATTACCCATTCCTCCCACGTCATCTCATACTCCCTCTTACCTCCTCCCCTATCCCTACCCCTTCCATTAGTTTGCCAATTTAACCCATTCTTTCCTTTCCTTATTAAATCATTGATTTCTCATATCTGGTGTCTTGTCTAAGTTATCAGTTAACTCCAAGTGCTCCTTCTGCACTTGACAGGTATAACTACAGGTACTAGTTTGCATCCTACAAGAACCTCATGCAAAATAACAGTGGTGAAATGAGTATTTCACGGGCATTGCTGGCAAAGGACTTGATCAAAGTAAATCCTTGGCATTACTAACACATCGTTAAGCACAGTAATCATGTGAAGTTATTTCAGATTTGTTGTTTTTATAGTTTTGTTTGTTAATTTTATATTTTTGATTGTATATGTTTTTAATTGGAAACCACCTAGTTTATAGGTGATCTAGAAATCTTTTAAATAAATAAATAAATTAGTCACATACTCTTAGGCCCAATGGAAAGCTAAGAGTAAGTTTCCTCACGTACAGAAGCAGGGACTAAGATGTCTGACAGCTGCTTCACGCTCTTCATCATCATTTGAAACAATCAGGACACATTAGAGAGTACTTTTTCTTTTACAAAGGTGATAATTAGATAACAAGCCAAGATTAAAGTAATTACTTTTACACAGCTGCCAAGACAGCATAGCCATGTTGATACTTCAGCATCTGCTTCTAATAACAGCACAGGCTAAAAGATTCTACATTAATTACAGCACCTAATTTAATATAAACATATTTAATTACAATTGATGAGCGATAAACTGTACAAGAATAATTTAACCCTTCATGCCTTTGAAAAAGATTGAAATCTAGTCCTGTACAAGAGAATACTGTACCTGGAAAGAAGAAATGAAACTCAAAATATTCCTCATCACATAAAAACTAACTGTGCGACAAAATGTTCTCCTGTAGAGTAACCCACCTCAAGCTACTGATGAAAATACCTGAGCTATATCTAAATAAATAAATACCTCCTGAATCTGAATGTAACTCACCTTGAGCTACTTATCAAAAAGGCCTGAGCTAAATCCAAATAAATAACTTCTGTATCTGAATGTAACTCGCCTTGAATTACCAATGAAAAGTCCTGAACTAAATCCACATCTATATATTTAAAACTCACCCTCAGTGTTCTATTTGCACTGACGTCACTGAAGCCAGGTTCGTAAGTTCGAAGCTCTGAAGCCACACAAAATCACAGTCTGTGTGCCCCGCCCTCGCGTCAAACGCTATGACGTTGAGGGCGGAGCACATTCTCAGCTCCAACGTTGTACTGCACTATAGCTCTCGCACGGAGGCTGCAGGGGGGCCGGCGGCACACGGAGACACAAAGGGACAGAGGGAAGCCTTGCTAGCGCATGTTTCATTGCGATTTGAAACGGGCCTTCGTTACTAGTAAATAAATAAATACCTCCTGCACCTGAATGTAACTCACCCTGAGCCACCAATGAAAAAGCCTGAGCTAAATCCAAATAAATACCTCCTGTATCTGAATGTAATTTACTTTGAATTACCAATGAAAAGACCCGAACTAAATGAAGATAAATAAATAAATAAATACCTCCTGTACCTGAATGTAATTTACCTTGAGTTACCAATGAAAAGGCCTGAACTAAATCCAAATAAATAAATACCTCCTGAATCTGAATGTAACTCACCTTGAACTACCAATGAAAAGACCTGAACTAAATCCAAATAAATAAGGGAACCTTGGGTTAGTTGGAATGGGTTGGCAGACGAGACAGTAGGTGAGACAGAGGACCTTCAGGAATGCAAGACAGGAGAGTCAGTTAAAATAGGAGAAACATTAGCTCCAAAAACAAAAATGTCAGGTAGAACATCTGGTGCATTGGTTTGGTGATGTATTCTCACCACTACTGGGATGGACAAATAGGGGATGTCATAAAATCATCAACCAACTAGGGTAGGTGGTGAGGCAAAAGCCCTATCATTTAAACAAGGAGAAGTAGACTGAGATAAAAAGAGAAGTAGAGAAAATGGTAAACCTTCTAGGGCTCCTTTTACTAAGCCACGGTAAAAAGTGGCTTGCGGTAGTGTAGGAGCGGGTTATGGGCGCACGCAGAAATATTTTTCAGCGCACGTACCAAAAATGCCTTTTAAAATTTTTTTACAAAAATGGACGTGCGGCAAAATCAAAATTGCCGCGCGTCCATTTTGGGTGTCTGACCTTACTGCCAGCCATAGACCTAGCGGTAAGGAATCTGCGCAGTAATGACCTATGTGTGCCAGATGCCATTTGGCATGTGTCCGCTACGTGCGTCTGAAAAAAATATATATTTTCCAGATACGCGTAGTGGACGCGGGCCAAAAATGAAATTACTGCAAGAGGCACACGGTAGTTGGACGGTAAGTTCATTTTGGCATGCATTGGGCATGCGTAGAGCCTTACACGGCTTAGTAAAAGGGGCCCCTAGTTATTAAGGAGTCATTCAGTGAATGGGGAAGCCCTATACTGCTGGTCCCTAAGCCAGGTACATCGACAAGATTTGGCATTGATTTCAGGCAAATAAATACCCTTCCATACTTTGACATTTACTTAATGCCCAGGAAAAAAAGACAATCCAGTACAGCAGGGGGTGGGGAGTTGGAGGTGATGCATATCTATGTTAGATCTAATGAAGGGTATTGATAGATAGGAGGATGTAGATAGCTGCTGTGCCAGAAATGGTGTCTAAAATTGATGATTCAGAGGAACAAAAACAAATCTTGGTGAACCTAGAAGATGTAATAAGATATATCAACAATCTATAGAGCAGCAAATCTCCTGGACTGGATTGTAAACACCCAGAATACCGAAAGAACTCAAAAGACTGGAGGATGGCCAATGTAATGCTGATTTTTAAAAAGGGTTCCAGGGGTGATCTGGAAAACTACAGACCGGTAAGCCTGACTTCAGTGCTAGGCAAAATAGTGGACAGAACACTGAGGGTAGGGTTAAAGGACCATTTTTCTTAATAGAGGAGGGAGAATAGTGGAGTGCCACAGAGATCTGTACTGGGACCGGTGCTATTTAACATATTTATAAATGATCTGGAAATTGGAATGAAAAGTGAGGTGATTAAATTTGCAGATGACACACAACTATTCAAAGCTGTCAAAACACATGTGGATTGTGAAAAATTGCAGGAAGATCTTAGGAAACTGGAAGACTGGGCATCCAAATGGCAGATGAAATTTAATGTGGACAAATGCAAAGTGATGCACATTGGGAAGAATAATCCAATTCATAGTTACCTGATGCTATGGTCTACATTAGGAGTCAGCACTAAAGAAAAAGACCTAGGTGTCATTGTAGACAATACGCTGAAATCTTCTGCCCTTTGTGTGGCGGCGGCCAAAAAAGCAAACAGGATGCTACGAATTATTAGGAAAGGGATGCAAAATAAGATCAAGAATATTATAATGCCTCTGTATCACTCCATGGTGTAATCTCACTTTGAGTATAGCATTCAATTCTGGCCACCGTATCTCAAAAAAAGATATAGCGGAATTTAAAAAAAGTTCAAAGAAGAGTGACCAAAATGATAAAGGGGATGAAACTCTTCTCAAAAGAGGAAAGGCTAAAGATATTAGGCCTCTTCAGCTTGGAAAACAGACGGCTGAGAGGGGATTTGATTGAGGTCTACAAAAACCTGAGTGGTGTACAACGGGTAAAAGTGAATCGATTTTTCACTTTTTCTAAAATTATTTACATGGAAATAATTTTAAAACAAATAGAAGGAAATATTTTTTCGTCAAAGAATAGTTAAGCTCTGAAACTCATTGCTGGAGGTTGTGGTAACAGTCGTTAGTATATCTGGGTTTAAAAAAGGTTTGGACAAGTTCCTGGAAGAAAAGTCCATAGTCTGTTATTGAGATTGACATAAGGGAAGCCACAGCTTACCCTGGGATTTGTACTATGGAATGTTGCTACTATTTGGGTTTCTGCTAGGTACTTGTGACCTGGATTGGCCACTGTTGGAAACAAGATACAGGCCTAGATGGACCTTCGGTCTGATCCAGTATGGCTATTCATATGTTCTTATGTTCTAAGCTCCTCCATCCACTAATTCCCCCAGCTGTGGCCCTCTAACATAACTTCGGAGTCTGACGTCGCAGCACGTACAACGACGTCAGACTCCGAAGTGGATTTCAACAGCGCCTATCACAGCAGCACGGCCACGGAGGCCGAAGATGAATTTTAAACACCGCGGGGCGGCTGGCGGGGGTTTGGGGTCCCCCGCCGGCTGAAGAAGAAGTTTTTAAGGCAGCGGCAGGTGGAAGCAGACCTCGGCTGGCGGGGGTTGGGGTCCCCCGCCAGCAAAAGTAAGAACGGCAGCGGGGGAGGGTTGGCGGCGGGAGGGGGGTGGAGAGAGTCATTGGTGGCGGTGGGGGCTCGGCGGTGGGGGCTCGGCGGCGGGGGGGGGGCTAAAATGTGCCCCCTCCCTCTGGCTCTGGCCCCCCCTACCGCCGGAGTCCAGATACGCCCCTGCTTTGCATACACTAACCTGCCCACTCACTTAGTCAAGCCACTCATTAACTCATCCATCCACTAATTGTTAATCTTACTAACAAAGAGTATTGATTGTCCTTTAGATTCCTCAATGAACACCATTTGGTTCTTCCTTCTCTCGCTCAACTGCCCATCATGAGTCCACGAGAAAAAGCTCCTTTCTCTTTTTGGCAGCATTTTGGTGGCATAATCTTCCCTGAGCTGTGCAGGCAGAACAATCCCTCAAGGCTTTTAAAGTGGTGCTAAAAAAAACCCTTTTTTTTGTCTGACCCTTAAAGGGGAAGGGAAATGGGGTGTGATATACTGCATTTCTGAGGTTTTTGCAACTACATTCAAAGCGGTTTACATATATTCAGGTACTTATTTTGTACCAGGGGCAATGGAGAGTTAAGTGACTTGCCCAGAGTCACAAGGAACTGCAGTGGGAATTGAACTCAGTTCCCCAGGATCAAAGTCCACTGCACTGACCACTAGGCTACTCCAAGGCCTTGCCTGGGAGACTTTGGAGTAAATTGAGTCCTTTCCCCATTAAGTTTATGCTCCTCTCTCTCTCCGCTTTCCCTGCTCTTGATAATTGTTTATCTTCTTCGTCTGAATGTGCAAATGTCCAATATGTTATTGAAGTTATTTTCCTTCTGTCGTTTATTTATATTGGACAGCGCTTTGATCAGTGAGCCAGCTATGGTGGTGTATGAAGTACAACTAAAGTCATTTGTGTGTCTGTCTTTTGTTAATGTTCTATTATGTATGCATACTTGTGGTGATAGGTGGAATATAAGAGAAAAAAAATTAAATGAAATCCCCTACCTACCTAAGCTCCCTCTTCCCTAATAAGCTATCTACCTCCACCCACCCTTTATGCCAGTGCCATCTTATTTACTCAATCCTTCAAACGATGCTTCCATAAGAACATAGAAAAATATCCTATATAATAAAAAGCACCTCCAACGTTCTGAAGCTGACTCTGAGAAAGTGAAGCCTTGAAGCATTCGTGCTCCTGCTCTATCTATCTCTTGAAATGACGTCACATACTTCCGTGTTCGTAAAGACCAATCACTGGAAGGGAACGCTGCAGAATTGCCAGGCAACGGAACGCGACGTCACATGCATGAGGGTGTCGTCATCCCTCCCTTTCTCCCTTTCTCCCTCCCTTCCAGTTCCAGGCCCCCTACCTCCAAATTTTAAAAGTCAACTTCACTTACGAAGTCGGGTTTACGGCAGCCGACAGCAGCAGCGGTAACAGGCATGCAGACTCGACCCTTCTCTCTCTCTCAACTCTGGTCCCACCCTTGCGGAAACAGGAAATGAGGGCGGGACCAGAGCTGAGAGAGAGAGAAGGGCCGAGCCTGCACGCCTGTTACCGCTGCTGCAGGCCGCCGTAAACCTGACTTTGTTAGTGAAGATGACTTTTAAAATTTTGAGGTAGGGGGCCTGGAACTGGAAGGGAGGGAGGGAGGGAGGGAGGAAGGGAGGGAGGAAGGGAGGGATGACGACACCCTCATGCATATGATGTCGCGTTCCGAAGGGGGGGGGGATCCTGGAACTGGGAGGGGACCCTGAAACTCGGAGGGAGGGGGGACCCTGAAACTCGGAGGGAGGGAGACCCTGAAACTTGGAGGGAGGGGGGACCCTGAAGCTCGGAGGGAGGGAGAGAGGGGGGAACCTGAAACTGGGAGGGAGGTAGAGAGATAGGGGGAACCTGAAACTGGGAGGGAGGGGGACCCTGAAACTCTGAGGGAGGGGGGACGACCCTGGAACTCGGAGGGAGGGAGGGGGAGGATGACCCTGTAACTCGGAGGGAGGGAGGGGGACGACCCTGGAACTCGGAGGGAGGGGACGACCCTGGAACTCAGAGTGAGGGAGGGAGGGAGAGGGGGATGACCCTGGAACTCGGAGGGAGGGAGGGATGACCCTGGAACTCAGAGGGAGGGAGGGGATGGACGACCCTGGAACTCGGAGGGCGGGAGGGAGGGGACGACCCTGGAACTCGGAGGGAGGGAGGGTATGGACGACCCTTGAACTCAGAGGGAGGGGACGATCCTGGAACTCGGAGGGAGGGAGAGGGGGATGACCCTGGAACTTGGAGGGAGGGAGGGAGGGGACGGACGACCCTGGAACTCAGAGGGAAGAAGGGAGGGAGGACGACCCTGGAACTCGGAGGGAGGGAGGGAGGGAGGGGATGACCCTGGAACTCGGAGGGAGGGAGGTAGGGGACAACCCTGGAACTCAGAGGGAGGGAGTGGACTGCCAACCCTAGAACTCGGAAGGAGGGAGGGACGACCCTGGAACTCGGAGGGAGGGAGGGAGGACGACCCTGGAACTTGGAGGGAGGGAGGAAGGGAGGGGGATAACCCTGGAACTGGGAGGGAGGGCCCATGGCACACACTCTCATTCTCACACACACACTCTCTCTCTCACAGACACACTCGCACCCAGTCTCACTCTCTCTCTGTCACACACACACACACTCGCACATTCACTCTCTCTCTCTCTCACACAGTCACTCTGACACACACTCTCTCAAACATACACACTCCGAGGAAAACCTTGCTAGCACCCGTTTCATTTGTGTCAGAAACAGGCCTTTTTTACTAGTAGGCAGATAAAGACTTTTATGGCTTATCCAGTCTGCCCACCCATGCCATCTACTCTCCCTATCACTCCCTTACAGATCCTATGCAACTTTGTAAGTCTATGTGCTTTGAAAATGAGCATCCTTATGTTCTTGTTCCAAGCTCTCTTGAATTCAGATACTGTTTTCATCTCCACCACTTCCACTAGGAGGCTGTTCCATCAATTAACCAGCCTTTCCGTGAAGAAGTATTTCCTCAGGTTACTTCAGAGTCTATCCCCTTTCACCTTCATCCTATGTTCCCTCATTCCAGGGCTTCCTTTCAGATGAAAGAGACTCTCCTTCTGTGTATTTATGCCACAAATTTCTCTTCATATTCTCTTTTAGCCTTTAGGCACATAGATATTTAATTTCTCTATCATATCTCCCCTCGTCCACCATTCTTTCAAAGTATTCATGTTGAGATATTTAAGTCTGTCCCCATATGCTTTATGATGAAGACCACTGACCATTTTAGTAGCCACCTACTGGACAGACAGATTCCATCCTGTTTTTATCTTTTTGAAGGTGTAATCTCTATAATTGTACACAATATTCTAAATGAGATCTCACCAGAATCTTATACAGAGGCATTATCACCTTCTTTTTCCTAATGGCCATTCCTCTCCCTATGCACCCAAGCTTCTAGCTTTCGTTGTCATCTTTTCTACCAGTTTGGCCACCTTAAGATCATCACATACGATCAAATCCAAGTCCCACTCCTCTTTCATACACAAAAGTTCTTCACCCCCTAAACCATACCATTCCCTCAGGTCTTTGCAGCCCAAATGCATGGCCCTGCATTTCTAGCATTAAATTTAAACTGCTAAATTCCAGACCATTCCTCTAGCTTTGCTAAGTCCTTCCTCATGTTATCCACACCATCAGGGGTGTCTACCCTATTGCAGATTTTGGTATCATCCACAAAGAGGCAAACCTTACCAGACAGCCCCTCAGCAACAAAAATGATAAAAAGAACCAGCCCAAGAACCAAACCTTGTGGTACACCATTGGTAGCATCCCTTTCCTCAGAATGAGCTCCATTTTCCACTACCCTCTGTCGCCATCCACTCAACCAGTTCACAACCCAGTCAGTCACTTTAGGGCCCATACCAAGGGTACTCAGTTTATTTATTAGTCATCTATGTGGAACCATGTTGAAGGCTTTGCTAAAATCTAAATACATCACATCTGCCACTCTCCCTCGATTCAACTCTCTGGTCACCCAGTCAAAGAAATTAATCAGATTTGTCTGACAAGCCCTGCTTCTATTGAAACCATGTTGCCTTGGGTCCTGTAATTCAATGGATTCTAAAAACTTTATTAGTCTATCTTTTATGATTCTATCCATTAATTTGCTTACCAAAGAAGTCAGACTTAGCAGCCTGTAGTTCCTAACCTCTTCTTTACTTCCATTAGATGGAGAGAGAGACACACTCAGTCCCAACTCTAGAGAAGCATTGAAAAGATCAGTCAACAGAGTCACTAGAACTTCCCTAAGTTCCTTCAAAACCCTTGAATGTATGTCATCTGGTTGCACTCAGGGCCGCCAAGAGGGAGGGGGGAGCAGGGGGGCAAAACTCCCGGGCCTCCAAGGGGGGGCCCGGTGCCAGGTCTCTCTCTCTTTCTCTCCTGCTCCTAATGGGACCCGGGTGATCACGTCCCGACAGGAGCAGGAGAGAGAAAACTCTGGTGTGGGGACCCTCTTGGAGGCTGGGGAGGACCCGGAGGAGCAGACACAGCAGGCTGGTGGGGGGCTCTGTCAGGAGAAGAGATCTTCCTCCAGCATTGCTCTTCTACACAGTCTGTTGCATTGCCTTCCAAGTGGGTGATTTCCCCTCAGGTCGCACATGCTCGGTTTTGAAACTGAGCATGCGTGACCTGAGAGAAAAAGCAGCCACAGGGGCAGGCCAAATGGCAGAGACAGAGAGAAATTAAACAGCTGCAGTCCCTTCTTCTTACAGAGAAATAAACAATTAGCACAAGTCACCTACAATGCAACCTACAGGTTTCCATAAGTTGAGATAGCTCAAACAACACATTCTTAAAAAACTGATATTTAACAATGCTTTTGCATGGAAATTTTAAAAAGAAAAGAACACCAAGCTATAATACACCCAGTCTAAGAAGAAGAAATTGTTTTCTCTTCTGCATTTCCTAGCCACATCAGGAAATTTTCTAACCTCACAATTTAAAAAAGGAGTCTGAAGTACAAGCTAAGGAGCCAGTCTCTATCCGTTAAAAGAGCTAAAGAGACAATCAGAATAACAGCTACACAGTTTTCACCCACAGAAGATTCCAATAGAGCAGAAACATCCAAAGGAGGCACCAAACTAACAACAACCAAAACAAAGGAAGAACACCAATCTGTGGACAACATCAACAGAACACAATGAAAGGTCAAAACAACCACACGCTCACAAAGAAATGACAACTAAAAAAAATTCACACAACACCAATCCTAGAAGCCCCACATCAAAAAATGCAATTGGGCTACATCAACGCCAGATCCGTTGTAAACAAAACAATAGCAGACTGGATTACGTCAGAAAACCTTGATCTTATTTTCATCACCGAAACCTGGATCCATGATCAAAAGGACCTCATAATCCTCGACCTTTGCCCCCCAGGATACAAAATCACTCACTGGACCAGGAAGGAAAAAAGAGGCGGAGGCATAGCTTTAATCTACCGATCCCACTTTACCACCGAAACCACCGCCGAGTCAATAACAAACCAACTTGAAATTGCCTCAATAAGAATCCACATAAAATCCCTACTCGATCATCTGAACTGTGTCTTGTTCTATAGACCACCAGGTAACTGGAACGAAAGCCAATCAAACACTGACTTCATCTCAAATACTTGTGTGGCCAATTCCAATATACTAGTATTAGGAGACATCAACCTTCACTTAGAAGGCCTAAACTACTACTACTACTACTACTATTTAGCATTTCTATAGCGCTACAAGGCATACGCAGCGCTGCACAAACATAGAAGAAAGACAGTCCCTGCTCAAAGAGCTTACAATCTAATAGACAAAAAATAAATAAAGTAAGCAAATCAAATCAATTAATGTGAACGGGAAGGAAGAGAAGAGGGTAGGTGGAGGCGAGTGGTTACAAGTGGTTACGAGTCAAAAGCAATGTTAAAGAGGTGGGCTTTCAGTCTAGATTTAAAGGTGGCCAAGGATGGGGCAAGATGTAGGGGCTCAGGGAGTTTATTCCAGGCGTAGGGTGCAGTGAGACAGAAGGCGCGAAGTCTGGAGTTGGCAGTAGTGGAGAAGGGAACAGATAAGAAGGATTTATCCATGGAGCGGAGTGCACGGGAAGGGGTGTAGGGAAGGACGAGTGTGGAGAGATACTGGGGAGCAGCAGAGTGAGTACATTTATAGGTTAGTAGAAGAAGTTTGAACAGGATGCGAAAATGGATAGGGAGCCAGTGAAGGGTCTTGAGGAGAGGGGTAGTATGAGTAAAGCGACCCTGGCGGAAGATGAGACGGGCAGCAGAGTTTTGAACCGACTGGAGAGGGGAGAGGTGACTAAGTGGGAGGCCAGCAAGAAGCAGATTGCAGTAGTCTAAACGAGAGGTGACAAGGGTGTGGATGAGGGTTTTGGTAGAGTGCTAGGAAAGAAAGGGGCGGATTTTACGGATGTTGTAAAGAAAGAAACGACAGGTCTTGGCAATCTGCTGGATATGAGCAGAGAAGGAGAGAGAAGAGTCAAAGATGGCCCCAAGGTTTCGAGCTGAGGAGACAGGGAGAATGAGAGAGCCATCAACAGAAATAGAAAACGGGGGGAGTGGGGAGGTGGGTTTGGGGGGGAAAATGAGAAGCTCGGTTTTGGTCATATTTAATTTCAGGTGGCGTTGAGACATCCAGACAGCAATGTCAGACAAGCACGCTGAAACTTTGGTTTGGATTCAAGGTGAGATATCAGGGGTAGAAAGGTAGATTTGGGAGTCATCAACATAGAGATGGTAGGAAAAGCCATGGGATGAGATTAATGAGCCAAGGGAAGAAGTGTAGATAGAAAAGAGGAGGGGACCAAGAACAGAACCCTGAGGTACACCGACAGGCAGAGGGATAGAAGTAGAAGAGGATCCACCAGAGTGAACACTAAAGGTGCAGAGGGAGAGATAGGAAGAGAACCAGGAAAGGACAGAGCCCTGGAATCCAAGTGAGGACAGGGTATCGAGAAGTATGCTGTGATCGACAGTGTCAAAAGCAGCGGAAAGATCAAGAAGAATGAGGATGGAATATTGACCTCTGGATTTAGCCAGTAATAGGTCATTGGAGACTTTAGTAAGCGCAGTTTCGGTAGAGTGGAGAGGGCGAAAACCAGATTGTAGTGGGTCAAGAATAGCATGTGAGGAGAGAAAATCAAGGCAGCGGCGGTGAACAGCACGCTCAAGTAATTTGGAGAGAAAAGGAAGGAGGGAGATGGGTCGGTAATTAGAGGGACAAGTAGGGTCGAGTGAAGGCTTCTTAAGGAGAGGTGTGACCACAGCATGTTTAAAGGCAGCAGTGACAGTCGCAGTGGAAAGTGAGAGGTTGAGAATGTGACAGATAAAAGGAATAAGAGCAGGAGAGATGGCATTAAGAAGGTGGGTGGGAATGGGATCAGAGGAACAGGTGGTACATTTTGAGGAAGAAAGGAGAAGTGTAGTTTCCTCAATAGTAACTTCAGCAAAGGAGGAAAGGGAATGAGGGGAAGGAGAGAGAGGGGAACGGACTAGTGGAGGGAGAGCTGGTGAGGTAGAGAAAGCAAGGTTTATCTTTTGAACCTTGTTGTGAAAGAATTCAGCAAGGGTCTGAGGAGATAATGAAGGGGGAGTTGGGGGAGGGAGCACCTTGAGGAGGGAGTTCAATGTGGTGAAGAGAAGTCGAGGGTTAGAGCCAAGAGAGTTGGTCAGTTGGATATAATAATCCTGTTTGGCACGTAAAAGAGCAGATTGGAAGGAGGTCAGCATGAACTTAAAGTGTAAGAAATCAGCAAGGGCCCGAGATTTCCACCAGAGGCATTCGGCGGAGCGGGTACAGGAACGTAGGTAGCGGATATTAGAAGTCAGCCAAGGTTGGGGTTTTGTACGCCTTACAGGGCGGGTCATCAAAGGTGCAAGAGTGTCTAAGGCAGAGGATAGAGTATTGTTGTAAGAAGAAACAGCCTCGTTGACAGACGTGGATGGTGCCACAGTAGAGAGGAGGTTTGAAACATGGGAGGATAGAGATGAAGGGTCAATATCGTGAAGATTCCTAGATAAATTAGATAAGATAGGACGGGACTGGGAGGGAGGAGATTTAAGTGTGAAAGTTATAAGATGGTGATCAGAGGAGGGAAGATCAGAGGCAAGGAAACTAGAAGGTGAACAGTTGGAGGAGAAGATGAGATCAAGACAGTGACCATTTTGATGAGTGGGGGAGGTGGAGCATAGTTAGAGATTAAAGGAGGACATTAAAGCGAGTAAACTCTACCAACGCACGTGAATGCAAGGAATTCCTCCACCAATAGGATCTCAAATGGCCATCCATGCAAGAAACCCACATCAAAGGGCACACACTCGACCTCATCACACACAAATATCCTTTTAAGACTCCTAGACTACTTCGGGATTGATGGTAATATACGTAGCTGGATCAAAGGTTTCCTAACTACCAGAACATAACAAGTGAAATCAAACTCAAACATATCATCTCAGTGGAAAGCAGACTGCGGAGTACCACAAGAATCACCATTATCACTGATCCTCTTCAACCTCGTGATGACCCCACTAGCAAAATCCTTAGTCACCCAAGGCCTCAACCCTTTCATTTATGCAGACGACGTCACTATATACATTCCTTTCAAACACGACCTGACATAAATCATCAAAGAAACCACGCTCAGCTTGAATACTATGAACTTATGAGCAAATCCATTCCAATTAAAACTCAACACAGAAAAAACACACTGCCTCATCCTCTCATCCCAACACAACACAAACAAACCCACAAACCTAAACACCCCAGATTACACCCTCCCTATTTCAGACAGCCTGAAAATTCTCGGGGTCACAATCGACCGTAATCTTACACTAGAGAGCCAAGTGAACTCTACAACCAGGAAAATGTTCCACTCAATGTGGAAACTTAAATGCCTGAAACAATTCTTCCCAAGGGAAACTTTCCGTAACCTGACACAATCAATGGTACTAAGCCACTTGGACTACTGCAACGGAATCTATGCAGGATGCAAAGAGCAACTCTTAAAGAAACTTCAGACTGCTCAAAACACAGCAGCCAGATTTATAATTGGAAAAACACGATTCGAAAGCGCCAAACCCCTCCGAGAAAAACTGCACTGGCTTCCAATCAAAGAACGCATAGCTTTCAAAATCTGCACCCTGGTCCATAAAATTATCTATGGCAAAACCCCGGGATACATGACAGACCTCATAGACCTCCCAACCAGAAACGCAACCAGATCTTCATGAACATACTTAAATCTCCACTACCCAAATTGTAAAGATCTCAAATATAAATCAATTTAGGCATCCAGCTTCTCCTACATAAGCACACAATTGTGGAATGCACTACCAAAAGCTGTGAAAACAACGTATGACCATCTTAACTTCCAGAAATCACTAAAGACCCACCTGTTCGAAAAAGCATACCCCACCGACCCAACTTAAGTGCCTAAAACCCCTGCAACACAACGTAACCAAACCTCGTAATGAACACTATCATATCTCTCCTCGACTATTCCCAATTGTGATTGTAACTATGAAACTACTAAACTATAACATCACTCTGTATTTGTTTCTCTACCGGAGTTGGCGAACGCCTTCACGGTGCTATGTAAGCCACATTGAGCCTGCAAATAGGTGAGAAAATGTGGGATACAAATGTAACAAATAATAATAATAATAACCCGGGGGGGGAAAGATTGCACAGTTCTCTTAGACAGAGGCAAATAATATAGGGACCCTTTTTCTAAGCAGCAGTAAGCTCACCGTGGGCTTACCGCATGCCAATCTGGTCGACCAGCAGAAGTTCCCACCCCTAACATGCGCCATTTCTGGTGCTACAAAAATATGTCCTATTTTTGTAGTGTTAGAACTTAACCAGCGGGAGCCCTTACTGCTATCTCAATGGGTAAGGGCTCCCCACTGAAATGACCGTGCGGTAAGTGGTTCACTTACTGCATAGCCATTTCTTTTTCCCAAAAATGGATACCCTTTTAGCCGCTGTGGTAAAAGGGGGCCTCACCATGTGTCAGAAACATGCTCTGATGCTAGCGCAGGCCCCCTTTTACCGCACTTAGTAAAAGGAGCCCATAATTTGCCAACTGGTGAAATTAATTCAACTGAAAGATTCAAATTTATTAAAGATATTTCAGCTTTAAGAAATAAACTTGGAGAATATTACGCATAGTTCTAATCTAAGATTGATCGCCTTTCCTAAATAGGGGGCAGTTACACCATGTGGCATGTTTAAGATATATTTAACTGAAAACAAGGCTTCAAAACTGACCATCAAAGTGAAACAAGTAATAAAAATCACAGTACATGATTAATTAAAAGCTGTCTCAAATAGCCAAGCCTTATTCAATTTGTGAAAAATAAGGTAATGTGTAATGAGTCTTAGATCCTTTGGTAATACATTCCACAAAAAAGGACAAACATGAAAAAGCATGCCATTGTGTCTCAGTTTAATTAGCTTCTGTCAGCAATGGTTGAACTAGCAGGAAAACCTGAGATAAGCCCACCGTCCTGGCAGGAACACACTCATACAATTTTTCCTTAAGGAATCTAAGACAATCATCCTGCAGTGCCCATACAAGATTTCAAATCTTAACTGAGATATTTGATTTCCATGGAAGGCAGAGCAGCTCTTTAAGCCTGAGTTTTAGACCTCTTAAAATAGGTGTAGCTGTATTTCATGGAGATAGGGAACTGGAGGAGACAGATACCATTCTACATTATAAAAGGAGAGACCAGCCATTCAGTCTCACCTGAGCAATGGATAAAAGAATGGAGCCACCCGCTAAAAGAAAGAATAAAAGTTAACACACATAAATAGTTTAATCAATTTCTTGATTGGGTTGACAAAGGAATTTGATCAGGACTGGGCACTTGTTACTTGAACTACTGGGCCAGCCTGACCCTGATATTATGAAATAAATACATAAGAACATTTCTTCTTTAATTATTCCCTATATCCCTTCCTGCCCCCTTCGTTCTCTTGATGCCAACTGTCTTGTATTACCATCCCCTAAACAAGTATGTTATGAGTCAACCCGGAATTCTGCATTTTATTTTTTTTAGCCCCGTTTCTATTGAATAATTTACCTTCTCGTTGATAAAATTTAAAAAGCAACTTTTTTTCATTTATCTTTTTAGTCTAGTTTTTGTTAGCTTGTTCCTGATTGGATTGCACACATTGTAGTTTGCAGTTTTTAAATGTGTTCATTTTATTTTTATCTTCTTTTTGTTTGGATGATTGTCTACTTTCCTATTTAAAATGGTGTTCTTTTTTCTATGACGTAATTTTATATTATTTTGTATTTTATATTGTTAACTTCTTTGATCTATTATTGTGTAAAGGCAGTATATCAGGTTTAAATAAACATAAACATAAGAATGGCCATACTGGGTCAGACCAATGGTCCGTCTAGCCCAGTATCCTGCATCCAGCAGTGGCCAATCCAGGTCACAAGTATTTGACAGAAACCCAATTAGTAGCAACATCCTATGTTACCGCAATCCCCCATGTCTATCTCAATAACAGACTATGGATTTTTCCTCCAGGAACTTGTCCAAACCTTTTTAAATCCAGATTCACTAACTGTCATTACCACATCCTCTGGCAGCAAGTTCCAGAGCTTAGGACCAGGCCCAGCCACTTTCCTTCCAGGCCCGCCCACCCAGACCTGCCAAGTCTCCTGCGAAACACGCGGCGCCAGCTCCCATTTCCGGACACTGCTGCTTCTTCTGTTGAGCAGCAGTGGCCGCTACAAAAACAAAACAACCAAAAATGTTTTTAAAAAGCAAGCGCGGCACCGCAGGCAGCCATCAGGCATTGGCTGTCGGCTCTGCAGCCGCTCCTCTCGCCTCTCATGTCGCTGCGCTCCTCCGGGATTCTGCTCCAGGGGCATCCTTTATAAATATGTTAAATAGCACCAGCCCCAGCACAGATCTCTGTGGCACTCCACTATTCACCCTCCTCCACTGAAAAAATGGCCATTTAACCCTACCCTCTGTTTTCTGACCAATCCATAGAAGGACATTGCCTCCTATCCCATGACTTTTACATTTTCTCAGGAGTCTTTCATGAGGAACATTGTCAAAAGCTTTCTGAAAATCTAGATACACTACATCAACCAGCTCACCTATCCACATGTTTATTCACACCTTCAAAGAAATTAAGAAATTTGGTGAGGCAAGACTTCCTGTGGCTGAACCCATGCTGACTCTGTTCCATTAAATCATGTTTATCTATGTGTTCTGTAATTTTATTCTTTATAAATAGTCTTCACTTTATCCCCAGCACTGAAGTCAGGCTTACCAGTCTGTAATTTCCCAGATCACCCTTGGAACCCTTTTTAATAATCAGTGTTACATTGGCCACCCTCCAATCTTCAGGAACTATAGAAAACTTTAATGACAGGTTGCAAATCACTAACAGCAGATCAGCAATTTCAGGTTTCAGTTTTTTTAGTACCCTAGGGTGTATACCATCCGGTCCAGGTGATTTATTACTCTTTAACTTGTCGATTTGGCTTAGTACATCTTTCAGGTTCACTGAGATTTTTTTCAGTTCCTCCACATCGTCACACTTGAAAACCATTTCCGGTACAGGTAGATCTCTTACATCTTCTTCCATAAAGACCGAAGCAAAGAATTCATTCAACCTCTCTACTATGGCCTTGTCCTCCCTGGGTGGCCTTTTGCTCCTTCATGATCTAACGGTCCCACAGATTTCCTCACAGACTTTCTGCTTCTGATATACCTGAAAATGGTGTTACTATGAGTTTTTGTTTCTGTGGCAAGTTTTTCTTCCTATTCTCTTTTAGCCTTCTTTTTAAGTGCTTTTCATCTAGCTTGATAGTGCTTATGTTGCTTCTTATATTCTTCATTTGGATTCTTTTTCCATTCTTTGAAGGATGCTCTTTTTACTCTAATTGCCTCTTTCACTTCACCTGTTAACCGTGCTGGCTGTCATTTGCTCTTCTTTCCACCTTTGTTAATACATGGGATACATCTGGTCTGGGCTTCCACAATGATATTTTTAAACAACGTCCATGCCTGATTTAAAGTCTTAACCTTTGCAACCGACCCTTCTAGTTTCTTTTTGACCATTTTCCTCATTTTGTCGTGTTGCCCTTTTGAAAATTAAATGCTGCTACAGTAGATTTCCTCAGTGACTTTACTCCAGGTATCAGCTCAAATTTGATCATGTTATGATCACTGTTTCCCAGAGGATCCAACACTGTTACCTCTTGTACTATGCCTGCATTCCACTGACTAGATCTAAAATAGCCCTCCCTCTTGTTGGTTCTTGGACCAGTTGCTCCAAAAAGCAGTCATTTATTACATCTAAGAATTTACCTCCCTAGCACTCCCTGATGTAACATTTATCCAGTCAATATTGGGGTAATTGAAATCACTCATTATTATAATGTTGCCCAATTTGCCCACTTTCCTAATTTCTATAAACATTTCTTCATCTGTATGTTCGTTCTGTCCCAGCGGACGGTAGTACAGCCCTACCAGTATACTCTTTCCCTTCACACATGGAATTTCTATCCACAAGGTTGCTACACTGCTATCTGTTTCATCTAGAATATGCATTTTGTCTGACTCAATTCCCTCTTTAACATATAGCGCAACCCCCCTCCAATTTGATCCACTCATTGTGATATAATTTGTACCCTGATAATGTGGAGGGGCATAATTGAAAGGGGTGCCCAAGTTTTCCTGAGGATGTCCTCGCAGGACGTCCTGACGAAGGGGCGGGGAAACCCGTATTATCGAAACAAGATGGACGTCCACCTTTCATTTCGATAATACAGTTGGGGACGCCCAAACCGCAAACTTTAGGTCGACCTTAGAGATGGTCATCCTTAGAGATTGTCGTCCCCGATTTTCGGCAATAATGGAAACCGAGGACACCCATTTCAGAAACGACCAAATCCAAGCCACTTGGTCGTGGGAGGAGCCAGCATTCGTAGTGCACTGGTCCCCCTGACATGCCAAGATACCAACCGGGCACCCTAGGGGGCACTGCAGTGGACTTCAGAAATTGCTCCCAGGTGCATAACTCCCTTACCTTGGGTGCTGAGCCCCCCAAACCCCACTACCCACAACTGTACAACATTGCCATAGCCCGAAGGGGTGAATGGGGCACCTACATGTGGGTACAGTGGGTTTCTGGTGGGTTTTGAAGGGCTCACATTTACCACCACAAGTGTAACAGGTAGGGGGGGATGGGCCTGGGTCCGCCAGCCTGAAGTGCACTGCACCCACTAAAACTGCTCCAGGGACCTGCACACTGCTGTCAGGGAGCTGGGCATGACATTTGAGGCTGGCATAGAGGTTGGCAAAAAATATTTTAAAAGTTTTTTTAGTGTGGGAGGGGGTTAGTGGCCACTGGGAGAGTAAGGGGAGGTCATCCCCGATTCCCTCTAGTGGTCATCTGGTCAGTTCGGGCACCTTTTTGAGGCTTGGTCGTAACAAAAAAGGACCAAGTAAAGTTGCCCAAGTGCTCGTCAGGGACACCCTTCTTTTTTCCATTATCGGTCAAGGACGCCCATGTGTTAGGCACGCCCTAGTCCCGCCTTCGCTATGCTTCCGACACGCCCCTGTGAGCTTTGGTCGTCCCCGCGATAGAAAGCAGTTGAGGACGCCCAAAATCGGCTTTCAATTATGATGATTTGGGCGACCCTGGGAGGACGCCCATCTCCTGATTTGTGTCGAAAGATGGGCGTCCTTCTCTTTCAAAAATAAGCCTGATAGTGTCCCATTGATTGTCCTCCTTCTGTCAAGTCTCACAGATGCCAATTATATCTACATTTAGGGGGTCTTTTACTAAGGCCCGCTCATGTTTTTAGCGCACGTCAAAATTGGGGGTGTGCTAAACGTTAGAGATGCCCATAAGAATGCACTGGCATCTTTAACATTTAGCGTGCACTCAATTTTAGCACACGCTAAAAACGTGAGCGCACCTTATTAAAAGGGGGTCTTAGTGATATATAAACTACCTCTTCATTTGGTGATATATACAACTCTCCCATCTTATTTTTAAGGCTTCTAGCATTTATATACAGACACTTCAAATTGCATTTTTTTCCTTGCATACAGGTTGCTTTGAAGTTGATAGGGATAATTTGCATGCTTTACTCTGTTCACTCATTAAACACTCCTGGCTTTCTTTCACCATTATTGAAACCTCTCTATTGGGATTCTTTAAAGATCCTGTTTTAATAGTATCCTTCAAGGAAACTGCACACCGAACCATGCGCTCCTGGCTGATTGTTGGCTCTCCCCCCCCCCCCCTCCTATTTTAGTTTAAAAGCTGCTCTATATCATTTTTAAATGTTAGCTCAAGCAGCCTGATTCTATCCCGGTTAAGATGGAGCCCATCCTTTTGGAACAGGCTCCCCTTTTCCCAGAATGTTGCCCGGTTCCTAACAACTTCCAGTACAAACAAAATGAAGAACGATGTCTTCACAATGCTGCGAATACTTCACTACACACACTCAACCAACCTCTTCTTTTCCAGGCACCAGGTGAGGAAATGACGGGAAAGCTGGTGACCCAGAGAAGTCCAAAGTATTGTAACAAGTATTAAACAGGGAAAGACAAGATGGATCCAACACTGCTTATTTGCCTCTGAATGAAATATAAGTTTTGCTCCTATTGGAATGCAAAGTCATTGAGATTAAGGGACGTAGTTATCAACGTAGGCTACCATTAAGATGTGTTATTGTACCATACCTCTGCTATTTTAGCACAGATTCCATTTTATGAAATAAGACCTAGTTACTAATAACTGCGGTTAACAGTAAAATGACATATCTTTAACAGTATCTCATTTTGATAGCTTTCCCCTTAGAGAGAAAAGAAATGTCTCTAGAAATTGAAATCACTGCTATATGTAATAAGAATAAGCCAAATATAGGATAATCAAGACATTATAACATCACTGATGAGGTTGGCTCTTATTGGTGGAATGAGCCATTATGACATCACAATATCAGCTCTGGTTACTTGAGACTGAGGGCCCCTTTTATTAAGCCGCATGTCTATGCACGCCTAACGAATGCCAAAATGGACTTACCGCCTGACTACCGTGTGGCTCTTGCGGTAATTTCATTTTTCGCATGTGTCCGCTACGCGCATCTGGAAAATATTTTTTATTTTCTGGTGCACATAGTGGAAGTGCGCCAAGTGGCATTTGACGTGCGTAGGTCATTACCGCCCAAATTCTTTACCACTAGGTCTATGGCTGGCGGCAAGGTCTGAGACCCAAAATGCACATACGGCAATTTTGGTTTTGCCGCACGTCCATTTTCGGGGGGGAGGGAGAAAGAGAGGCCTTTTTTACAGACGTGCTGACAAACAATTTTGCGTACGCCCAAAACCCGCAGCTACACTACCGCAGGCCACTTTTTTCCGCGGCTTAGTAAAAGGACCCCTGAAACTCTTCACACTAAGGAGGGAAGTTATCAATGTGGACTACTGTTAAGATGTGTTATTTTACCATTAACTCAAGCTGTTTTAGCACAGGTCCCTTTTTATGCAATGAGATCCAGTTACTACCAACTAGAGTAACAGTAAAATAGCATGTTTTAAGGTAGCCCATATTGATAACTTCCTCGCTATATATTCCTAATTACTTTTGGATATGTTCTACTGCATTTTAAAAATAAAATCAGCTGGGACTGGCCTTTCCACTTGATCTGAGACTTACACATTGCACAGAAAGACTGGAGGGAGGAGAGAGGCTGAGAAAGGCAGAGCAGTTCTGCCTCAATCACCCTGCCAGCAAGGAAAACCTGCAGGGAGAAAACGCCTTTGGAAGGTGGCAGATCTTCTGCACTAGAGACAACAGCCCATCTGCTGAGCCCCTGCAAGTCAGCTAAAACCAGCGTTCAGCTTGTGTCTCTGCAGAGCTGGCAGATGGATGTTTGCTCCTCTGAGTCACTGTATTATTTGTTTAATAAGTTTAATATACATATTGTACTGGGGCCATGTCTCTCATTCACAACAACTGATTTGTAAGAAAAGAGCAAACCTTGTCTCCAGGCACTGGCTGTCTGAACAGCACACATGTGTTTGCATTGCTCTGCATCATACCATTGCTTTCAGCACAATTAACTATTGTAGAAGAGCATTTTAACTTCAGCATCTTAGAGTCAGAATGCATTTTCTTTTATATCAGTCACAAATGTACTTGAAGAATAAAATTGATTTAATACATTTAAACTAGAGAAATGAAAAGGTCACGAGGGAGTCTCCTTGGCCAAATCTTTCTTGCTATGATTTCTGTTAACAAGCCATAGGCACAGCTGTCCTGGCTATGCTAGTCCTTAGAATGATAAACATGTATCATGTGTAGGAGCCCTGCTAAATAAGGTAGCAAGAATGCAAATGATTCAGACATTTTTCTTTTAAAATGATTCAGATTATTTAGGAATAAACAACTTTTGTAATGATTTATTTTCCGGCAATGGTAGCAGCAAATAGCTATCCAACTTTCCGGCTCTGGGAAAGAGAGTGAAAATGCACAGATGATGTTCTCAGTGATCGGTAAAGGCCAGGGTAGAGAGACTCATGTGGCTGTGCAGATGGTGCCATGGAAAGCATTTCAGCTTCCTGGAACATGGGATGATTTTCCAAGGGCTGCTGAGCAGAGATTGCATCTACCTATCAAAGAAAGGGTGAAGTGTCTTCCATACCACACTGGCTGGTCTACTGAAAAGAGCTTTAAACTAGGATCACTGGGGATGAGTGAATAAGACCCCAGTAAGTAAAAATCCTCAAGTAGATAAAACATTGACCCCCTAATTCTATAAACTTAGCGAACAGTTATAGATTACTTTCAGTTACGCAAGTAACTTAGGGGCCCTTTTACAAAGCAGCGATAAACCCAACGCAGGCTTACCGCTCGTTCTTCCGGGACTACCGCCAGCCCAACATGGCCACCGATGGTAGTCCTGCCTTGAGTGTGCACCATTTCCAGGGGAAAAAGAAAACCCCCTAAAATGGCTTGCGTGGCGGTAGCCCGGCAGTAATTGGGAATCGCTGTGCGTGCCAGTTACCACCAGGTTAGCATCGGAGCCCTTATCGCCCCCTCAATGGGTGGCAGTAAGGTCTTTCCGCCGCATGGCCATGCGGTGAGAATGATCTCGCTAGGTGGCCTTTTTCTTTTGTGGTTTTACCAGCTGCAGGAAAAAGGGGCCTGGCGTGCAGGTAAAATGGCCCCCGCCGCTAACGCAGGACCCTTTTCCCCGCAGCTTAATCATTTTACCAGAACTCTGCTATTTTAGCACAGATTCCATTTTATGAAATAAGACCTAGTTACTAATAACTGGAGTTAACAATAAAATAACATATCTTTAACCGTAGCTCATTTTGATAACTTTCCCCTTAGAGAGAAAAGAAATGTCTCTAGAAATTGTAATTATAGGATAATCAAGACATTATGACATCACTGATGAGGTTGGCTCTTATTGGTGGGATGAGCCATTATGACATCACAATATCAGCTCTGGTTACCAGAGACTGAGGGCCCTTTTTACTAAGCTGCGTAAGCATCTACGCACGCCTAACATGTGTCAAAATGGCTCTTGTGGTAATTTCATTTTTGGCATGCGTCTGCTATGCGCATCTGGAAAATGGACCCTTTAATATAATAATTAGCTGCTGATTGACAGCAATGACCAATTATTGACTATTATTGATGTTAGTTGGTGCAACTTGGCACTAATTTGCAGTTTTGTGTGTAACTGTCCTTAGTTGGGATTCTACAACTTGTAAATGCAAAATCCATGGTGCACAACAGCAAGAGGGTTTGGGCCTCGGAGGGGCATGGACTAGTCAGGGACATGACTATCACTTATGCACACAAGTTATGAATGCTTTTAGAAAAAAAGCTATTTTATATGTCAGTTTTACACTTCGGAGCATAGTGATGTTAAACACATTCTCCAAAATTCTATATATCACACCTTAATTTCCACACAGAAATCAAATCATATCCTATATAATAATTTGCACCTCCAACATTCTACGTCTGGATGCCTGGGTTCATAACATCCATTCCCACTCATTGCCCCGCCCTTGCGTCAAAACATAATGATGTCAGATGGCGGAACAATGAGAGGGACAATTTATATAGTAGATAGATTTATATAGTAGAAACTTTTTAAAAAACGCAACTGGAACCCCCGGGAAATAGTTGATGGGCTGAGCTCCGGGGGAGGGGGGTTGCGCGCGGCACGGCGTCAGGTTACCTTGCTCGCCCACCGCCAGCTCATCCAGGATGCGATCGGCCTCATCGTACACGTTAATGAGCGCCGTGTCAAACTCAGAATGGCCGCAAGGCAGGAACTCGTGCCACAACTGGTCGTTGACGTTCAGACTCCTGCACCTCTCAAACTCCATCGTAACCAGCAGGGTGGTGGGAAGCGGGTGAGAGAGGAACTCACACAACAACTCACCGCTGATGTCCCAACTCCTGCGCCGCACTACTCCATCATACTCACTCTCTCTCTCTCACACACACACACACACACTGAAAGCGGCGTCTGGGATGGCCAGCACACCAATTGCTTAGTTAGATGAGGGATTCATATATATGTGAAAATTAAGGATAACCTCTAAAAAAGAAAAAGAAAAGGAGACAGAACACACAGAGACTGAACTCACTTTCACACTCTCTCTGTCACACACACACACACTCTGTCTCTCTCTCACTCTGTCTCTCTCTCTCTCACACACACACATACACACACACTCTCTCTCTCACACACACACACACACACACACTCTGCCCCTCTCACATACACTCTCTCAAACACACACACTCTACACACATGCTCTCTCTCTCTCTAACACACACTGTCTCTCTCACACACACAGTCTCTCTCTCTCACACACACTCTCAAACACACTCACTGTCTCTCACACACACTCTCTCACACTATCTCTCTGTCTGTCTGTCACACACACACTATCATACACACACACACACTCTCTCAGACACACACTCTCTCAAACACACACACTCTCTCTGTCTTACATTCTCTCTCTCTCTGACACACACACACACACACACACACACACTCTCTCTCTCTCTCACACACACTTTCTTTCTCACACACACTCTCTCTCACACACACACTCTCTATCTCTCACACACACTTTTAGAAAAAGATTTGCGGAAGTTTTGGGAGGCCTGGCTCCTTGAGGCTGGAGCACTTCCAGAAATAGCGGGTGACTTTCGGGTGGAAAGGGCACATCGGCTGGGGCAGCGATCAGCGGGAGGAGATCACCCCCGAGTAACTATTTTCATGGTGCTTAACTATAGGGGAGAGAAGAGATCGCTGGATAGGAGGGGAGGGCAGGGGAGAGAGGAGAATTGCTGGACATGGATGGATGGAGGGGGCAGGGGAGAGAGGAAATTTGCTGGATATGGGTGGATAGAGGAGAGGACAGGGGAGAATGGAGAGTTCCTGGACATGGCTGGAGGGGAGGGCAGGGGAGAGAGGAGAATTGCTGAACATGGATGGATGAATGGAGAGGGCAGGGGAGAGAGGAAATTTGCTGGATTTGGGTGGATGGAGGAGAGGGCAGGGGAGAATGGAGAGTTGCTGGACATGGATGGATGGAGGGGAGGGAAGTCAGGAAGGAGATGCACATGGATGGAGGGGAGGGATGAAAGGAGAAATGCTGGATATGGATGGAGTCTGCGTACTCTTTATCTTTTAAAAAATACTATAAATAAAAATCACAAAAAAAGAAAGATTAAAACAAAAAAAAAAACATAGATAAAACAATCTGTATCTCATACACCTGGAGCATATTACTCATTATACACCCTTCCCAATTATCATGACAGAACATTTCTCCTAACGGTTCCCTTAAAAACATAATCGCCATTACATGATAACCTTGCTAGCGCCCGTTTCATTTGTGTGAGAAATGGGCCTTTTTTACTAGTTCTACAATAATGCACGTAACTTAATTGGTTAATTAATCAGTGGTTTTAATTGGATGCTAACAAGCAATTATCAGCACTAATTGGCATTAAGATCTACGCACACAACTCGCTGAGTGTGTTTTGTAATGTGGTGCGCTTAAATTCGAAATCGTATAGTTGACAAGGGGCATGTTTATGGGTGTAGAATATACCTGCTCTGCACCTAATTTAGGCGTCAGGATTTACGCCAAGTAAAACATGGCCTAAATGGACATGTGGAAAGGCGTTTAGCATATTCTATACACTGCACAGAAATTGAAGCCTATTCTATGAAATTTAGGCGTAGTTTAGAGAATACACCGCACAGAGTTTTCAGACGCCATATAAAGAATCTAGCCCATTACGCTGAGAGTGAAATATGCTAAGCTTTTTCCTTAGAGACTCAGAACAAACCTTCTGTCTCCCACTTTAAGGCCTGGAGGAAACCGTATTTTGTATGAGTGATGTGATGCAGTCAAGCAGCAACTAAAGAAATTCTCATCCCTAACTTTTCTTCTCTCCCTCCATATCCTGGCACAGGCACCTCACTAGGGCTATTCTGTAAGACACTGGAATGAAGCCTTCAGTACACTGAGGGGAGTAATATTAGAAGAAGATGCTTATGTGACAAATCCCAAAATGTGCTTATTTTACAAAGGCATCACAGGTACCCATCTACATTTTCACAATCAGCTCCTAGAACTAGGTCCAAAGTGGACAAAAGCCAATCATAGCTTTAATCTTCATTGGAAACAAGAATAAATGTATGTCTTCTACACATGTACCTGTGAGTTTTATAACATACATGGATGGGGGATCACAGCTCTGCCTCAGGTCCACCCCTGAGAAAGCCTACACACAGATCGCTTAAAGGAAAACATGATATTTTTTCTATCTAAAAAAACAACAACATAGTAACATAGTAGATGATGGCAGAAAAAGACCTGCACGGTCCATCCAGTCTGCCCAACAAGATAAACTCATATGTGCTACTTTTTGTGTATACCTTACCTTGATTTGTATCTGTCATTTTCAGGGCACAGACCGTAGAAGTCTGCCCAGCACTGTCCCTGCCTCCCAACCAGCCCCCCCTCCCCCCCACCGGCTCTGCCACTACTTTTTAATGTAGTATTTACATTCTGCACTTTTCCTAGAGGATGGGAGCTAGGTGAATATTATATACCCAGAAATGTGAATATTATATACCCAGAAATATAAAAAAGCACAAAATTCATGAAATTACATCACAAAGTCAGAACGTATCACAACATAAGATTAACACAATTAAATGCAATAAACACAAAAGCTACACAGTATACCTCCCTAATTAAAAGTTTTATATATTGTCACAACTGATGGCTCAGGACAGTTTACAAAATAAAACTAATCATTATAGCAATATTTAGAAACAATTAGAATATAAAAGTGATGTACCTAAACAAAATATCAATCTATGAATCAATAATTATAGTACCTCTGAAAGAGCCAGAATTTCAGCTGTTTTTGGAACTTCAGACAATCATGTTCTAATCTGAGTTCTACAGAGAATTCCATAGTGGAAGGACTGTAAAAGAGAATAGCTTCTTACAAGACGACTGCAACCTCAAAGAAGATGGTAAAGGAACTGCAAGTTTATTCTACAAATCAATCTACAAGAGCCACAGCTCAAGACATCCTCCATGCAATATTTTAAAAACTAAATATAAATATTTAAATTCGATCCTGGCAGCAACAGGAAGCCAATGCAAACGTTCAAATTTGGATTCGAAAAGTAGAATCCTTGCGGCAGTATTTTGTAATAATTGGATTCCAAAAATCGAGTTCTTGAAGAGACTCAAATATAATGAATTGCAGTCATCAATTCTAGAAAAAAATCAAAGCATGAGCAATTTTTTGCATGTCATCTGGAGAAAAATAAACATGGATCTGATGCATCAGACAAAGAAGATAAACTACTGAAGAAAATAATCAGAGAAAAAATTTCTTCACTCAACGTGTAATTGAACTCTGGAATTCGTTGCCAAGAATGTGGTAAAGGCAGCTAGCTTAGCGGGGTTTAAAAAAGGTTTGGACGGCTTCCTAAAGGAAAAGTCCATAGACCATTATTAAAATGGACTTGGGGAAAATCCACTGCTTATTTCTGGTATAAGCAGCATAAAATGTTTTGTACTTTTTGGGATCTTGCCAGGTATTTGTGACCTGGATTGGCCACTGTTGGCAACAGTAAGCTGGGCTTGATGGACTTTTGGTCTGTCCCAGTATGGCAATACTTATGTACTTATATGTACTTAGAGTTTTGTGTGTCCGCACTCCGCCTTTGCCCTTATATCAAAGCATACGGAGTGATGATCACTATTACATAGGTGGGCACCCACCCAGGTATCGGAAACACTACCTCCATTAGTGAGCATTAGATCCAGCATCGACCCTTCCCTCGTGGGTTCCGTCACCATTTGTCTGAGCAAGGCACTTTGACAGGCATCCACAATCTCCCTACTTCTTTCCGATTCCGCAGATGGGACATTCCAATCCACGTCAGACAAATTGAAATCTCCCAACAGTAGAAAGGGGAGGTGCCTTGTTGATTCTTGGGACCCTCATTGTTGGGCAAAGTTAAAATTTAATGCCAAGAATTGTAGAGTGATGCACTTGGGATGCGGAAACCCAAAAGAGATACCGGATAGGAGGGGAGAGATTAGAAAGCTCGACTCAGGAGAGAGACCTTGGGATGTTGGTGTTGGAGGATCTGAAGGTGAAGAAAAAATGTGACAAGGCGATGGCCGTGGCCAGAAGGATTCTAGGCTGCATAGAGAGGGGCATAACCAGCAGAAGAAAGGAGGTGATGATGCCCCTCTACAATTCGTTGGTGAGGCCCCACTTGGAGTATGGTGTTCAGTTTTGGAGGCCGTATCTTGCTAAAGATGTAAAAAGGCTGGAAGCGGTGCAAAGAAAAGCTACGAAAATGGTATGGGATTTGCGTTGCAAACAGTACAAGCAGAGGCTTGCTGGCCTGAACATGTATAGCTTGGAGGAAAGGAGAAACAGGGGTGATATGATACAGATGTTCAAATATTTGAAAGGTATTAATCCGCAAACGAACCTTTTTCAGAGACGGGAAGGCAGTAGAACTAGAGGACATGAATTGAGGTTGAAGAGGGGCAGACTCAGGACTAATGTCAGGAAGTATTTTTTCACGGAGAGGGTGGTGGATATGTGGAATACCATCCCGTGGGAGGTGGTGGAGATGAAAACGGTAATGGAATTCAAACATGCGTGGAATAAACACAAAGGAATCTTGTTTCGAAGGAATGGTTCCGTGGAATCTTAGCGGAGATTGGGTTGCGACGCCAGTAATTGGAAACAAAATGGGAACTGGGCAGACTTCTATGGTCTACGCCCTGATTGAGATTGAATAGATAAGGGATGGGCTGGAGTGTAAATTTAAGGGGCTTCGATGTTAGCTTCAGAACTTAGTACAAGAACAGTACTGGGCAGACTCCTACAGTCTGTGCCCTGAGAAAGACAAGGACAAATCAAACTCGGGTATACATATAAAGTATCACATACCATGTAAAATGAGTTTATCTTGTTGGGCAGACTGGATGGACCATACAGGTCTTTATCTGCCGTCATTTACTATGTTACTATCCAGCTCATTTTCGAAAGAGAAGGGTTCCCATCTTCCGACACAAATCGGGAGATGGGCGGCCTTCTCTCAGGGCCAGCCAAATCAGCATAATCGAAAGCCGATTTTGGCTGGCCTCAACTGCTTTTCGTCGCAGGGACAGCCAAAGTTCAAAGGGGTGTGTTGGCATTGTACCGAAGGCGGGACGGGGGCGTGTTTAACAAATGACCGTCCTCTTCATGTTCAAGTGTACAGCGCTGTGTACGTCTAGTAGCGCTATAGAAATGATAAGTAGTAGTAGTAATGGAAAAAAGAAGGGTGTCCCTGACGAGCATTTGGCCGACTTTACCGGGTCCCTTTTTGTTCATGACCAAGCCTTGAAAATATGCCCGAACTGACCAAATGACCACTGGAGGGAATCGGGGTTCACCTCCCCTTACTCCCCCAGTGGTCACCAACCCCCTCCCACCCAAAAAAACTAATTAAAAAACATTTTTTTCCAGCCTCTATGCCAGCCTCAAATGTCATACCCAGCTCCATCACAGCAGTATGCAGGTCCCTGGAGCAGCTTTTAGCGGGTACTACAGTGCACTTCAGGCAGGCAGACCCAGGCCCATCCACCCCCTACCTGTTACACTTGTGGTGGTAAATGGGATCCTTCCAAAACCCACCCGAAACCCATCTAGGTGCCCCCCGTTACCCTTTAAGGGCTATGGTATTGTTGTACAGTTGTGGGTAGTGGGTTTTGAGGGGGGTTTGGGGGGCTCAGCACCCAAGGTAAAGGAGCTATGCACCTGGGATCAATTTGTGAAGTCCACTGCAGTGCCCCCTAGGGTGCCCGGTTGGTGTCCTGGCATGTGAGAGGGGACCAGTGCACTACGAATGCTGGCTCCTCCGAAGACCAAAGGGCTTGGATTTGGCTGTTTTTGAGATGGCCATCCTCGGTTTCCATGATAGGCGAAAACCGAGGTCGGCCATCTCTAAGGTCGGCAATCTCAACATTTCGGTTGACCTAAATGATGAGATTTGGCCGGCCCCGACCACATTATCGAAACGAAAGCTGGACGCCCATCTTGTTTTGATAATATGGGATGCCCCGCCCCTTCGCCGGGATGCCCTTAAAGATGGGCGCCCAGTTCGATTATGCCCCTCCACATGTACTTATAATCATTTTATTTGGTAATCATTTTCAAGTCTGTGTCCAAATTCAAAGTAAGGAGCACTGATTGTAAGTGAAACTTTTACCATCTAATATGGAGTTAGTAGTCGGAAAACAGGAGGATTCTCCATTAACTCACAGCAATGTTATCCTGAGTTCAGTTTAACAAAACCAGCTAAGAAAAAATAAAACAGCTAGGTAGCAGTTAATCATTCCTAACTATAAACTGACCAAATAACCAGGTTTTAACCTTCTTAAAGATCTGATAATTCTGTTCCTGGGAAGAAATTAGCTGATATCACTGGAAGTTAATTTAGCAGTGTAAAATGTGAGCCGGCCCGTATCTAGCAGTGTAAAACTGAAGATGACTAGAAGCAAAGCCATGCAAAATGTTAAAACAAGTCAGTAATTTTAAACAGATTCTTAAATCAACTGGCAGCCAGTTGAAAGCGATGAGGAGAGGTGTTGCTCTCTCCTAGCTTTTCCTTCTTTTATGCATGGATGCAGTTGTGCAATGTTTTCCATGTATAAAGCAGGCTTTACATACAGAAAAGCTGTATAAAATTAGTCTGTCTGTTGGGAGAGGTGATGGGTGTGTTTGCAAGTTTAACAGGGTTTCCCTGGAGGTACATGTGGAGGCTGTAGAGTTCATTCCCTGAAAGAAAGCTTTGCACAGCATTCCTCCGCTTCATTTCTCCGTGATTAATAACCTGTTAGAATAGATCATATCACCACACAACCCAGCTCTTTCACATTCCAAAATACCTTACCAAACTGCTTTCAAATCCCCAGTTGGCAAAGCCCCTGATAGACATATCCGATGTCCCCTATGATTAAGAAATGTGTGCTAGTTCACACAACTAATTAACGCAGGGCTCTGTTTGCTCTCTCTGCGTACAGACTATCTCCATCGGCTTTACTAAACATATCCATCACTTCCATCAGCTTTCACTCACTTGTTCTTCAACTTTGATGTTGTGCCCATTTGACTGGATTTAAGTTTCCTTTTGCCAATCCTTCCTGCTAATTTCTGCATTATTGCTTCATTAAAGTGTCACACCAGGCTGCCTTCAAATTTTAAATGCTTTCGTTCAAATCAGTATGCTGATATGTGGTTTTTATGAGCTATGATGAGGAAGAAAGCCTGGCGCTTTGAATGTCTATTTGGACTTTAAGGGGGACATTCTATATATGGTGCCTATAAAATCAGCGTGGAAATCAGTGCCAGCTAAGCATATTCTATAAGCGGTGCCTAGATTTAAGCGCGGTATTTAGAATACACTTAGTTGATATCTCAGCACATAAAACTACGCGCATCCATTTACACCAATGAAAACAAAATCCCAGCACGTAGATTTATACGCACTTGGCCATATTCTATAACTATCCACGCGTTAATTTCAGAATGCCCATGAAACACCCGTTTCCCCACCCATAACCATGTCCCTTTTTGCCTGCACATCTTAGAGGTTCGGGGGCACTTCATTACAGAATACGCTTAGCGAGTTGTGCGTGTAAATTCTAATTAGTGCCAATTAGTGCTCATTATTGCTTGTTAAGTGCTGTTATCAGCGCTCATTAGCTTGTTAACTTACCTGTGTTGTTATAGACTCCACTTGGATTTCAGTGTGGATCTCTAGGCACGCTATATAGAATCTGGGGGTAAATTTAATTATTCTTTGCAAATCTGAACACATTGTCATATTGTGATATTTAGAAGTGTGCTGCCATGTTCTCATTCAGGGACTCTCCTTATCTCTGCTGCAGTCACACACACTCACTATCTATCTCCATAAAATAATTTTAAAAGCATCTTCATAGTGCCCCTGGGAGTCAGCTCCAATACACCACTACCTCCTCCTCTCCTTTGCACAGGCACTGGTGCAGGGACATATGAACCCTGCAGCACCTCACTGCTCATATCTTATCGTACCACGGAGAAGCCAGCGCAATACCAGGGATTGATTCTCTTGTTCAGTGATTTCATTTCTATACATGGAGTGTCTCCATCATATGATGGAGATTGCATGATAGCTAACCTGTCAGCCAAGGCATGAACTCTTCGTATGGCTAAGGCCCTAAACACTGCTTTTACACATGTATATCATATGCACACGTAAAGCACAATTTTAGAGAGCCGGTATTTACATGTGTACTATATCTGCACTATCTGTAGATTGCAAGGGGTGTGCTTTAGGCATGGTATGGGCGGGGCTTGAGTGGGATTTCAGGGGCCCTTTTACAAAGGCACGCTGAAAAGTGGCTTGTGGTAATGTAGGCGTGGGTTTTGGGTGTACGCCGAATCATTTTTCAGCGTGCCTGTAAAAAAGGCCTCTTTTTTTGCCGAAAATTGATGTGCAGCAAAATCAAAATTGCTGCATTTTGGGTCTCGGACCTTACCGCCAGCCATAGACCTAGCGGTAAAGAATTTGGGCAGTAAGGACCTATGTGTGTCAGATGCCGCTTGGCGCACATCTGCTATGCGTGTCTGAAATTAAAAGTTATTTTTCAGACGCGCGTAGCGGACACGCACCAAAAATGAAATTATTGCAAGAGCCATGCAGTAGTCGAGCGGTAAGTCCATTTTGGTGCGTGTTGGGTGCACGTAGGCAAGTATAGGACAATCAAACCATTGTGACATCATTGATGAGGTTGGCTCTTATTGATGGAATGAGGCATTATGACATCACAATATCAGCTCTGGTTACCAGAGACTGAACTCTTCACCCTAAGAGGAGAAGCTGTCAAGGACTAGAGCATTAGCCGAATGGTTAGTGCAGTGGCCTGAGAACCAGGAAAACTGGGTTCAATTCTCTCTGCAGCTCCTTGTGACCTTGGGTAAGTCAATTAACCCTCCACTACCCCCAGGTACAAAACTTAGATTGTGAGTCCACTAGGTACAGAGAAAGTACATGCATATGTGATGTAATGTGACATGTTTCTTGTATCCCGCTAACTCCCTGGTGCTATCCAGGTAATACTGCTGAAAATCATTACAGACAGCAATGGAGCTAGCCAGATAGTGCTATGGCAGTATGGGAGCAGAGTAGAAAATTATTCAGATAGCAGGAATATCCAGACAATTGTTCATACAATTTAGGATAGAAGAATGGCTGAATGTGGCCATTACCCAGATAACTGCACTGGATGACAGTACACCTGGATATTGGGACAGTGGCCAGCACTGATTATGCACGAGTTTATTCAAACAGTGACTGCAGAATTTTAAAATTGACCTAATCATTATTCTTCTTATTAGAGGATTTATCTGCCCATATTACTGCCAGTATCTTTGCAATGAAAGGCAAATCTGATACTGGATGATAGGAAGATAACTGCCAAATATTTCAGCATATCCAGGACCCCTTCCTGAATCAGAGATCCATCCTTCAGGTTATACAGTGGTGGAAATAAGTATTTGATCCCTTGCTGATTTTGTAAGTTTGCCCACTGACAAAGACATGAGCAGCCCATAATTGAAGGGTAGGTTATTGGTAACAGTGAGAGATAGCACATCACAAATTAAATCCGGAAAATCACATTGTGGAAAGTATATGAATTTATTTGCATTCTGCAGAGGGAAATAAGTATTTGATCCCCCACCAACCAGTAAGAGATCTGGCCCCTACAGACCAGGTAGATGCTCCAAATCAACTCGTTACCTGCATGACAGACAGCTGTCGGCAATGGTCACCTGTATGAAAGACACCTGTCCACAGACTCAGTGAATCAGTCAGACTCTAACCTCTACAAAATGGCCAAGAGCAAGGAGCTGTCTAAGGATGTCAGGGACAAGATCATACACCTGCACAAGGCTGGAATGGGCTACAAAACCATCAGTAAGACGCTGGGCGAGAAGGAGACAACTGTTGGTGCCATAGTAAGAAAATGGAAGAAGTACAAAATGACTGTCAATCGACAAAGATCTGGGGCTCCACGCAAAATCTCACCTCGTGGGGTATCCTTGATCATGAGGAAGGTTAGAAATCAGCCTACAACTACAAGGGGGGAACTTGTCAATGATCTCAAGGCAGCTGGGACCACTGTCACCACGAAAACCATTGGTAACACATTACGACATAACGGATTGCAATCCTGCAGTGCCCGCAAGGTCCCCCTGCTCCGGAAGGCACATGTGACGGCCCGTCTGAAGTTTGCCAGTGAACACCTGGATGATGCCGAGAGTGATTGGGAGAAGGTGCTGTGGTCAGATGAGACAAAAATTGAGCTCTTTGGCATGAACTCAACTCGCCGTGTTTGGAGGAAGAGAAATGCTGCCTATGACCCAAAGAACACCGTCCCCACTGTCAAGCATGGAGGTGGAAATGTTATGTTTTGGGGGTGTTTCTCTGCTAAGGGCACAGGACTACTTCACCGCATCAATGGGAGAATGGATGGGGCCATGTACCGTACAATTCTGAGTGACAACCTCCTTCCCTCCGCCAGGGCCTTAAAAATGGGTCGTGGCTGGGTCTTCCAGCACGACAATGACCCAAAACATACAGCCAAGGCAACAAAGGAGTGGCTCAGGAAGAAGCACATTAGGGTCATGGAGTGGCCTAGCCAGTCACCAGACCTTAATCCCATTGAAAACTTATGGAGGGAGCTGAAGCTGCGAGTTGCCAAGCGACAGCCCAGAACTCTTAATGATTTAGAGATGATCTGCAAAGAGGAGTGGACCAAAATTCCTCCTGACATGTGTGCAAACCTCATCATCAACTACAGAAGACGTCTGACCGCTGTGCTTGCCAACAAGGGTTTTGCCACCAAGTATTAGGTCTTGTTTGCCAGAGGGATTAAATACTTATTTCCCTCTGCAGAATGCAAATAAATTCATATACTTTCCACAATGTGATTTTCCGGATTTAATTTGTGATGTGCTATCTCTCACTGTTACCAATAACCTACCCTTCAATTATGGGCTGCTCATGTCTTTGTCAGTGGGCAAACTTACAAAATCAGCAAGGGATCAAATACTTATTTCCACCACTGTACATACTTCTATTGCAGTTTAAATTCATTGTTACTCCAAAAATATTAAACTAGAAGCTAGCATGCTTTTTGCCAGTTATCGCCGTTCTGCGATTTTGCAAATCCTTGCGACTGCTTGTGACTAACCCCGGATGCAGGTCTTTGCTTGACCGAAACACCATTACTTCAAGAAGGTATTGTGTGTATTTTATTTGGTTGCAGTGGGCACTCTTGAAGATAAGTAGTCGCTGTTTTGCTACACATATTTTTGGATATTATTATTTTTGTTGAGTATTGAATAAAAGTAAAAAAAAATGACCGAGAGAGAGACATGTTGGCAAATGATTGACGCTTTCACATAAGCTGTGCCCTGAAATAGCTGAGTGCTATAAGCAGGTCTTATAGCTTGTTCTTATATATCTGTCTGATGCCAACTTGCCTTCTCAGTATAGTCAACACAAAAGATTTTGTAATTCATTTGCTTTGGGAGTCTGCTACACTTATTTACATTTCTGCCCAATATTTATTGACTAATTGGGTTTCTGCCAGGTACTTGTGTCCTGGATTGGCCACTGCTGAAAGCAAGATACTGGGCTGGATGGACCATTGGTCTGACCCAGTATGACTGTTCTTATGATCCTTTTACTAAAGGGCTCTAAGTCCACAACGCACAGTTAGAGCACAAGAACTACCAAGTAATTTGCAGTATTTTGCCTCTTAGAGCACAGTAGCCCATGCATTACTTATTTAAAAATATATATTTTTGGGAGGGGGGAGTGTCATTGGCAGAGAGTAAGCATTATGATCAGTGCGCGCTATATGGATAATGCAGCATGAACGTGGGAGCATCTCGCATCCTCAATAGGTGGTGGTAAAGTGCTCCTGTGTTAGTTTTTTACAGTTCTCACACAGTAATGGGAACATTATTGCAAAACCTGCAAAAGTTTTTTAAAAATACCCTAAAAATGCGCCTCATTCTGTGCTCAGTACATGGCAAAGTACATAAGAGTAGCCATACTGGGTCAGACCAATGGTCCATTTAGCCCAGTATCCTGTTTTCCAAACAGTGGCCAAGACAGGTCACAAGTACCAGGCAGAAACCCAACTCGTGGCAACATCCATGCTACAAATCCCAGGGCAAGCAGTTGCTTCCCATGTTTGTCTCAATAGCAGACTATGGACTTTTCCTCCAGGAATTTGTCCAAACCTTTTTAAAACCCAGATATGCTAACCGCTGTTACTGCATCCTCCGGCAAAGTGTTCCAGAGCTTAACTATTTGTTGAGTGAAAATATATATCCTCCTATTTGTTTTAAAAGTATTTCCATGTAACTTCCTCGAGTGTTCCCTAGTCTTTGTACTTTTGGAATGAGTAAAAAATCAATTTACGTCTATTTCTTCTACACCACTCAGGATTTTGCAGACCTCAATCATATCTCCCCTCAGCCATCTCTTTTCCAAGCTGAAGAGTCCTAACCTCTTTAGCCTTTCCTCATAGCTCCATCCCCTTTATCATTTTCGTTGCTCTTCTTTGAACCTTTTCTAATTCCACTATATCTTTTTTGAGATACGGTAACCAGAACTGAACGCAATACTCAAGGTGCAGACGCACAATGGAGCGATACAAAGGCATTATAGTATTTTCAATGTCATTCACCATCCCTTTCATAATAATTCCTAGCATCCTGTTTGCTTTTTTGGCTGCCACTGCCACACACTGAGCAGAAGATTTCAGCGTATTATCTACAACGACACCCAGATCTTTGCATCAAAACGAGTTAAGCCCAGATTTTACTGCACATTAATAAAAGGTCCCCTTAGCTATTAAATTCAGCCATTGGAGGGTAGGTCCAGTGTACAAAAAAGATTTGCAGATATAACTTCCCTAATAACCAGCACAATAATATTTTCCATGAAAACTTTTTTTCTGAAAGCATCAAGTTCATAGTTGATAAAAGCCTTAAAAACTAATGATACAGCGCCACCATGTGGATACCTAGAAAAGTACATATAGGAAAAGTTGGGGCAGTCAGAGGGTAGGCTAACTGCACTGTGGAACACAGAGAATCAGGAGGCTTTCCCTGTTATATCATTTTAACTATTTAATAAGATCATGGAATTAGGAAAAAATGGAAAGCAAATAATAACAGTGGAATACACTTGCAGCAGGACACTTAAATGTCCCTTTGTGCTGTGGCAGGAAGAACATTCCGGGTCCCTGATCGAGTAATGAGAGGGTGAGCTGGTCTGGGAAAGCCCCAGTTGTAAGTTTTCTTTAGAAACTGGAAGGATGCATAAAAGAGAAGTAGTGAGCTGTCCTAACATTACAGACAGACCTATGAATGAAGAACAGATAGTAAACGAGTTATCCTTTCAAGTTTTAGATCTTCAAACACCACCAACAGTGCCTAATGATATCAGAGTAATAAGTAAAGTCGGTATCCAACGGATGCATAGTACGCCAAGGACTTAGGAGCTTAAGATGAGAAAGAAGGAAGTTCACTCCCTGCATAATGATTATGCATGGGAGAATGGGATTGTTTACAATCCACCAAGGGGATTTGTCATCAACTTTTGACTTGATGGACCATACCCTCTTATTACAGAATATGGAGAAATTGGGAATCACAGGTAATGTTTTGAAGTGGTTTAAAGGTTTTCTGGTTAGTAGGTTATTTGGAGGGGCATAATCGAACGGGGGCACCCATCTGTAAGGGCGCCCATCTCTAAGGACGCCCATCTCTAAAAACACCCAGCTCTAAGGACGACCCCGTAAAGAGGCGTCCCTGACCATATTATTGAAACAAGATGGGTGGGTATCTTTCATTTCAATAATACGGTCGGGGACGGCCAAATCTCAACATTTGGGTCAACCTTAGAGATGGCCGCCCTTAGAGACGACCAACCTCGGTTTTTGCATATAATGGAAACTAAGGGTGCCCATCTCAAAACCGGCCAAATCCAAGCCCTTTGGTTGTGGGAGGAGCCAGCATTTATAGTGCACTGGTCCCCCTCACATGCCAGGACACCAACCAAGCACCCTAGGGGGCACTGCAGTGGACTTCACAAATTGCTCCCAGGTGCATAGCTCCCTTATCTTGGGTGCTGAGCCCCCCAAACCCCACCCCCCCCCTCAAAACCCACTCCCCACAACTGTACAACACTACCATAGCCCTTAAAGGGTAACAGGGGGCACCTAGATGTGGGTACAGTGGGTTTCAGGTGGGTTTTGGAGGGCTCCCATTTACCACCACAAGTGTAACAGGTGGGGGGGATGGGCCTGGGTCCGCCTGCCTGAAGTGCACTGCAGTACCCACTAAAAACTGCTCCAAGGACCTGCATACTGCTGTGATGGAGCTAGGTATGACATTAGAGGCTGGCAAAAAAAATGTTTTTAAATTTGTTTTTTTTGGGTGGGAGGGGGTTGGTGACCACTGGGGGAGTAAGGGGAGGTGATCCCCGATTCCCTCCGGTGGTCATCTGGTCAGTTCGGGCACCTTTTCAAGGCTTGGTCGTGAACAAAAAGGGACCAAGTAAAGTCTGCCAAATGCTCATCAGGGACGCCCTTCTTTTTTCCATTATCGGCCGAGGACGGCCATCTCTTAACCACGCCCTTGCCCCGCCTTTGGTACACTGCCAACACACCCCCTTGAACTTTGGCCATCCCTGCAACGAAAAGCAGTTGAGGACGCCCAAAATTGACTTTCGATTATGCCAGGGCCGTAGCCAGACACCCAATTTTGGGTGGGCCTGGGCCCAAGATGGGTGGGCAGAACTCCGCCCTGTCCCACAAGTGATTTGGTCTCTCCCTCTCTCGCCTGCATGCCATATGGTCTCTCAAACATTCCCCTCCCCCCATTCCTTTTAAATAGCAGATTTTCACTGCCAGCAAGCAGCAAGTAATACACACTGCTCATGTTGGTTCCACAGCCTTCCCTCTGATGCAACATCCTGTTTCCGTATAGGCGGGAATACATCAGAGAGAAGGCTGGTATGCAGGAAGGACAGGAATTTTCAGCTGGTGGGGCTTGGGAATCCCTGCCAGACACTTCATAGGTGTGCTGCTACTGGGTGGGCCTGAGCCCAAAGTAGGTGGGCCTGGGCCCACCCTTGGCTACGCCACTGGATTATGCCAATTTGGGCGCCCTTAGGAGAAGGATATTGCAGGGCAAATCGTACTCTGTGGTTGAAGAGTTGAGAGCAATAAGGCACAAGTTCTTTCCTCTGAGCTGCTGCATTTGCTGAGAAGTCCTCAAATAACAGTAGCTTAACACTATCTTGGCACAATAAGCATTCAATAGCGCCATCTTGTCAGCATAGTTTATGACATGAAAGATAACAGGAGGAGGACTGACACCTCCGGCCATGTGCAATCCCAGTCTGTGGGCCCTCTCCACAACAACTCCACGGTGCTTTCCCTCGAGGCCCAGGCCCTCAGGCAGCTCCTGTTTACAGAAAGCCAACAGGTCTTTCTCTAGAATAGTCTTGGGGAGTCTGATGAATTGGAGATTATTGCACCTACTTTGTTTTTCTTGTTTATCAATCCAGTCCATGAGGTCAGTGTTCCTGCACTGTAGCTAGGCCAACATCTTCCAAAGTTATTCCTTGGCCATTTCTTGGGCCTCTATGTGCTGTGTATTGTCCGCAATTTTGGTAGCTTGCATGGCCATGCAATCCTTCATTTCCTGCAAGGTAGTTTGAAACTGCGATAATTTGTCCTCTAACGCCACAGTGACACACTGGGTCAGCTGTTTCACCACTCACTGCGTTGGATATGATAAGCACAGGCTGCTCAAGGTTGTTGGACATCTTAGCTGGAGTTAGCTTCCCACATTCAGATTGCAGCCACTTCATTTTTGCACTCATTACCCATGGAGAGGAAGGCCCCAGTGGGAACTGAAATCGCCGCTAACAATCCTGCAAACTGTAAGTGATTCACAGTCGGGTCACAGCCGGTCTCTGACATCAAAAGAAGGGATTTAGGGGAGAGGAGGTGAGGAGCTGCCCCGAGGTGAGTCCGCTTGCTACCCGGTCATCACATGACTTCAGTCTCTGGCATATATAGTGATGGCAGAACCTATTGCATCTGTCCCAGAGGAGGATGCTCTAGGTCTGTGGTTCCCAAACCTGGTCCCGGAAGCACCCCAGTCACTCAGGTTTTCAGGATATCCACAATGAATATTCATAAGATAGATTTGCATGCATCCTTGAAAACCTGAGTGGCTGGGCTGCTTCTGGGACCAGGTTTGGAATGCACTGCTCTAGGTAAATGGTTTACACTTCCTTACTACACTAACATGTCCAGTTGCCAGCAGTGTACCGGGATAGTGCAGGCCTTGAGGGGATCATTATGTGATCCTTTTACTAAGGTGCACTAACGGATTTAGCATGCACTAATAAAGTAGTGTGCGTTTATGTGCTGCACAGCCCATCACTAATCGTTAGCACACACTAAATGCACTAGTGCACCTTAGTAAAAGAACCTATCGGTGTGGTGTGTTGCTCACTGGCTTTTTTCTACTACTACTACTACTTAACATTTCTAGAGCACTACTAGGGTTACACAGCACTGTACAAATTATCAAAGAAGGACGGTCCCTGCTCAAAGGAGCTTACAATCTGAAGGACGAAATGTCAAGTTGGGGCAGTCTAGATTTCCTGAGTAGAGGTGTAGTGGTTAGGTGCCGAAGGCGACATTGAAGAGGTGGGCTTTGAGCAATGATTTGAAGATGGGCAGAGAGGGGGCCTGGCATATGGGCTCAGGAAGTTTGTTCCAAGCATGGGGTGAGGCGAGGCAAAAAGGGCGGAGCCTGGAGTTGGTGGTGGTGGTGGAGAAGGGTACTGAAAGGAGGGATTTGTCTTGAGAGCGGAGGTTACGGGTAGGAACGTAAGAGGAGATGAGGGTAGAGAGGTAAGGAGGGGCTGCCGATCGAGTGCATTTGTAGGTTAGTAGGAGAAGCTTGAACTGTATGCGGTACCTGATCGGAAGCCAGTGAAGTGACTTGAGGAGAGGGGTGATATGAGTATATCGGTCGAGGCGGAAGATAAGACGTGCAGCAGAGTTCTGAACGGACTGAAGGGGGGATAGATGGCTAAGTGGGAGGCCAGTGAGGAGTGGGTTGCAGTAGTCAAGGCGAGAGGTAATGAGAGAGTGGATGAGAGTTTGGGTGGCGTGCTCAGAGAGGAAAGGGCGAATTTTGCTAATGTTATAGAGGAAGAAGCGACAGGTCTTCGCTATCTGCTGGATATGCGCAGAGATGGAGAGGTGTCTGATGTAAACCACCTAGAATAGGGAATTATAGGTGGTACATAAGATGTTTTGTTTTTACTTTCAATAAATACAAAAATAAAATACACAAATTAATTATCTAGGTACAAGTGATAGCTAACATGGAACAAATCATCCAAAATAAGTTGCACATAACAGTTTAAATATGGGAAAATGAGCATGTGGTTGAGTAAAATCTGCATGTAAGAATCTGATCATAAGATTCTCTCCCACCAAATCAAAGAAAAAAGTCAAGAACTCAGATTGCAACAAGGTCAACTCCACATGCCTCATAACAGCAGCTTTGATAAACTGCTCACCTCAACCAAAATGAAATTGTTTTGTAGGGGGTTTTGGGGGAGGAGATGAGCTCTAACCGATACCTGGACTCCAAGTTCCTTCTCAATAAGTGAAGGTTCCATTCTGTCTCTGACTTTGGCAGTCCGCTCTTCCAGGCGCCGTTGTGATGAACAGGAGAAAGCTAAGGTCTGCTGGTTTACATCATCAATCTGAGCCCAGGGCTGCCTCCAAGTGCATTCCTGAAGGGCACTGGCCAGGAGCTCCACCAGCTCAGCTCTGCTGAGAATATGGCAATTTAACACCTCTTATCACAAACATTCAGTGCAGAGTCAGAGCTGGCGACACTGAGTAGAGATTAATGAGCTGGATGACTTCATTATAAAACTCTAATGTCATACGACTGAGTAAAGCAGGAAGATTACAGAGAATGAATGACAACAGTTCTGAGTCACTTGCGTGGGTCTCACCTACAGCCAGAGAATGGGGGAAGTTCCTAGTTAGGGCAGCGAGCTGAGAACAGGGAAACCAGGATTCAAATCTTCCATGTCTCCCTCTGACACTCTTGTGACCTTGGACAAGTCACTTAGGAGCACTTTTACAAAACAGCGGTAAGCCCACCGCATGGCGATCTGGAACTACCATTGGCCCAACCAGTGTGTTTTTTTTTCTAGCGAAAAAGGTGCCGGTACTCAAATGCCAAGCTACCCTTCAGAGGTGGGGTGATCACTGAGGAACCCACCCACAATAGCCAGGCCCCCTACAACCCCCTACAACAGAATCTATGACAAGGCAGATTTGGTATGTAGAGCCTGAGCTCTTTCATTAAAACTTGGGGGTCCATGGGTCAATTTGAGCAGACAATGGAAATGGGGCCGTATTCAGTACCCCTAAGTACCCCCTCAAAAAAAGCCCTGGGCCCAACGTTGATGCTGGCAGTAGATCCACCCCCAGCGCACGGCATTTCCGTCACTAGCAGAAATATTACCAGCGGGTTAGTGTGGGAGCCATTATGGTAAGTGCTCCCCTCGCATGGCCATACGGTAAGTGCAGTCTTACCATATGGCCATTTCTTTTTTCGGCCTTTTTACCCACTGCAGTAAGAAGGGCCTCAGCGCGTGGCAAAAATGGCCGCAGCTTAATAAAAGGGCCCCTTGATTCTCCATCACCTCAGGTACAAAATGTAGGGCCTCTTTTCTCAAGCCATGCTAGAGGTTCCCTTGCGGCAATGCCGACGGATGGCTTTGTCGGTATTACCACACCAGGAGCTGCCAGTGTGGCTTGATAGAAGAAGTCCTTAGATTGTAAGTGCTCCGGGGACAGGGAAATATGTGGTATTATGGAGTGGAGGAGTGGCCTAGTGGTTAGGGTGGTGGACTTTGGTCCTGGGGAACTGAGGAACTGAGTTCATTTCCCACTTCAGGCACAGGCAGCTCCTTGTGACTCTGGGCAAGTCACTTAACCCTCCATTGCCCCATGTAAGCTGCATTGAGCCTGCCATGAGTGGGAAAGCGCGGGGTACAAATGTAACAAAAAAATGTGCATATTAGGCTGCTGTGATAAATAAATAAATACTGTACCTACATGAAACTAGTGTTCAGCAAAGCAGAGGTTCCTTTGCTTGGACTCCCCTCGTCCAACATCTCTCCTCCTCTCTCCTCTGCAGCATCCCAGCATTGCCCTCCTGTCTCTGAACCCTGTCCCTCCCTGGTGTACCTTAAAGGCATCCCTGGCACCTGCAGTGATTCATTTTTGCTGCTTGCGCTAGCCCCACAGGCTTCCATCTACTGCATCCCACCAGACAGGAAACAGGCAATGACGACAGTGAAGGCGGGATGCGGCAGATGGAAGCCTGCAGGGCTGGCACCAGCAGCAAAAATGAATCCCTCCAGGTGCCGGGGGAGGGAGTGGTTGGATAGAGGTATTGGCAGGGGTAGGCTGCACCTTGGATGAGACTTTTATTGTCACAGGTAGGGGAATGACATGTCCCAGAGAAGACTTTATAGGGGAATGAGGATGGACCTTAAACATTCTCAGGGGGCTGGATAGGAGGTCTAGCTATTTGCTGAGGGAGGGCTCTTTGGAGGCAGGAGAAAGATTTTGAGGATACAGCTTCTCCCTGCTAAGTGCTCAGGAGTCCTGGTCAACTCATTTTATTCACGTAAGCTGTGAGTTCGCCTAGTCTAGCACAAATTTCTAGCCATGATGAATCCTGAGTTACTAGCTTACTATTTGGCAGGAGTAGCCTAATGGTTAATGCAGTGGGCTTTGATCCTGATGACCTGGGTTTGATTCCCACTTGTGACCTTCAGCAAGCCACTTAATTCTCCATTACCCCTGGTGCAAAAGCTTAGATTGTGAGTCCTCTAGGGACAGAGAAAGTACCTGCATACAGAGCTAGATTCTTTATATGGCAGCGTAAAAGTTGGCAAAGAAAAACAATATGCCTAGGCATATTCTATGCCTAAAGTTAGGCGCAGTTTATAGAATATGCCTAACACTGGTCTATGCGACTTTTATGCCAAATAAAACATGGTTTAAATACTGGCGACTAAGTTAGACACAGACTAGGTGTATTCTATAACAGTACATATAGAATTTTGAACCGCCCATTCCATGTCCATGGCCACACCCCCTTTTCAGTTCTGCATCTTAGAATTTACACGCATCACTTTACAAAATACGCTTAGCAAGTTGTGCGTGTAAATTCTAATTAATGCCGATTAGTGTCAATAATTGCTTGTTAAGTGGCAATTATCAGTGCTGATTGGCTGCTTGTTAAGTGGCAATTATCAGTGCTGATTAGCTTGTTAACATAATTAAGTAGGGCTTGCAAATCAGAATATGACCTGATTTGCATGTGCAAATCTGGTGGCACTATATAGAATCCATGGCATAATGTGTACAAATGATTAGCAGTAATCCTAAGCTACTCACTCACTGCTTGGTAAACTTCCAGCTATACTGAATCCTGAGTTAACAGCTCACTAATTGGCAGACTTCAAGCCATGCGGAATCCTGAGTAACAAGCTCGATATTTGGCAGACTTCCAGTCATGCTGAATCCGGAGTAACAAGCTTGATATTTGGCAGACTTCCAGTCATGCTGAATTCTGAGTAAGCAGCAGAATATTTGGCAGACTTGTAGCCATGTTAAATCCTGAGTAACTAGCTCGATATTTGGCAGATTCCAGCCATGCTGAATCTTGAGCAAGCAGCTCGATATTTGGCAGACATCCAGCCATGCTGAATCCTGAGTAACAAGCTCGATATTTGCCAGATTCTATCCTGAGTAACTTGTTCGATATTTGGCAGACTTCCAGCCATGCTGAATCCTGTTTAAGCAGCTCAATATTTGGAAGACTTCCATCCATGCCAAATCCTGAGTTACTAGCTCGATATTTGGCAGACTTCCAGCCATGCTGAATCCTGAGTTATTAGCTCAATATTTGGCAGACTTCCAACTATGCTGAATCCTGAGTTACTAGCTCGATATTTGGCAGACTTCCAGCCATGCTGAATCCTGAGTTACTAGCTCAATATTTGGCAGACTTCCAACTATGCTGAATCCTGAGTTACTAGCTCGATATTTGGCAGACTTCCAACTATGCTGAATCCTGAGTTACTAGCTCGATATTTGGCGGACTTCCAACTATGCTGATTCCTGAGTAACAAGCTCGATATTTGGCAGATTCTATACATGCTGAATCCTGAGCAACTTGTTCGATATTTGGCAGACTTCCAACTATGCTGAATCCTGAGTTACTAGTTCGATTTTTGGCAGACTTCCAGCCATGCTGAATCCTGTTTAAGTAGCTCGATATTTGGCAGACTTCCAACCATGCTGAACCCTGAGTTACTAGCTCGATTTTTGACAGAGTTCCAGCCATGCTGAGTCCTGCGTAACTAGCTAAATATTTGGCAGACTTCCAGCCATGCTGAATCCTGAGTAAATAGCTTGATATTTTGCATGCACACTCTCTGCTTTGTAGCCACTTTAGAGAGTTGACCTCATTCTGCAGAAACTCTGAGCATTTTTATCAGGGGATTTCTTTAGGTAATAGGCTGCATTTGTTTGACAAATATTTGACTTGGATAATTATATTATATCAGCATTTTAAAAAAGTTATTTACCATCTTCTATTTTTACTTAATAAACCTTTATCACTTGGATGCACTTTGCATTATTCCCCTCTTAACCCTTCTCTACGGTGTTCATCATTCAAGGCGCAGTTATCTATGTCTGGAGACAAATATGTTCCTCTTATGCAGGCCTAAATTCTTGAATTATATTCAAACTGATAGTAAAATTCCCTGGGGATAATTCCTGGACTTGAACACGAGTTGCTCTGATTTATTTGACTCTGGGCTTCTTTCTGCAAGATTCACGTTCCTTGCTCTGACCTGTGTTACTTCTATAGATGAACACTAGAGGGTGGGAGTTTGACTGAAGTAGTTTCTTAATCTTTGGAATGGGAAGACTTAGCTGCTAAATGTATGGTTAAAAAATATTTGAAATAGCAGGTATGTCAAATACAAAATTAACAATTATTCCATTTCCAGTATAGCAAATTTCAGTTTAAAAAAAAACAGGCAATAGAGAGGGGTGGGAATCTGGGGTGTTTTGATTTGTATTTTTCTTTCAATTAACAAAAAGACAGGATTAATTCTTTTTGTAAAATAGAGTATCTGATTGGTGCTTGTTTGCTGCAATGGATCTGTACTTAATGTTTATTGTTTGAAGTTGTCTGTTTGTTGATTTATTTAATAAAGCTTCCTGCTTAAAAAAAACAGGCAATAGATTTCAGAAAAAGAGGATGAAGTGACTTGCCCAAGGTCAGAAAGAGTATCAGTGGGGAAAAGCAGGATTTGAACCCTCATCTTTCTAATCACGAAGGTACTCCTCTATTCAACTATTTTATAATCTAATCTGTTCTTAGTGGGACCCAGTGATTCAAAACTTTAAAATACAGAACCATAGTAGTGCCTATTGCCTATATGCAGATTGCACAGTTCTCCTGGTCAGACCATCTTACAGTTCTTTTTGATGTACATTAATTCCCCTATAGGACAATCAGGACCGCCAAAACTGCAAACCCAGAGCCCCTGCCCAAATTCTTCAAAAACAGACCTTCAGTCCACGTCGAACAATTGCCGCCCTGCAACTGAGAGCTCAGAACAGGAAGATTGGAAAACTTTAACCTGTGCTGTGGTTCATACCAGAACTGAACAAAAGGAGCGCAATTTGAAGAACGTAACTGATGGAAATCAGCACTGAAGTCAGTTAAAAATGACAGCAAATGACATCAAAAATTCCTAATATCGTTAGAACGCAAAGCATAGATAATGTCACTTTATTTACTATTAAAGACCTCAGTCGTTCAACTTGATGGATCAGTTTCGTTCCATCAAGAATTAAGCACATTCATCGTCACTGGTCTTTTTTTTATTTTATTTTATTTTATTTATTGCATTTGTACCCCACATTATCCCACCTTTTTGCAGGCTCAATGTGGCTTACAGAGTAAGGTTATGATAAAGTCAGTACATGATTTAAATACAGTTGGTCATAAGCTGAGGTAAGAGAGGTGATAGATGGGCTGATGTTGGGTAGGTTGTTTGAGAAATGTTTTAGGTGTGTTTGGGTGACTTGGGGGATGAATTGTATCATTGAGGGTGATTATTGTAAGTTTTGTTAAAGAGGTGTGTTTTCAGAGCTTTGTGGAAGCTGGTTAGATTGTTCATGGTTTTCAGGGTTTTGGGTAGCGCATTCCAAAACTGTGTGCTTTTGTATGCAAAGGTTGTAGCATGAGCTTGTTTTTCCAACTAAGATGACACATATATATTTATTTATTTAATTGCATTTGTATCCCACATTTTCCCACCTATTTGCAGGCTCAGTGTGGCTTACAATACATTGTAAATAATGGAAATACAATTTGTTACAATTCAGTTATGGATTACATTGTGAGAAGTTATGCGAAGACAGAGTCAAGGTATCATTAGGGAATGGGACAAGGAAAAGAACAATGGGACAATAGGAAGAGACAATGGGCAAATAATGGGGTAATAGAACCTTGGCAAAAAGAACATTTGGTATAACATTTTCTGTGAGTGAAGGTTTAAGTGTGATAAAAATTACGGGGGATGTCTCAAAACTGTTTAATTATTAATAAATGATATAGCACTTATCTTTGTCGGCTCAGGGGCAAAATTGTCGGACATAATTCATGTTTCGCAAACTGCTGTATCAAGGACGAACCTTCTCTTTCTTAGCCAAACACATCTTGCTGACATATTTTACTCTGTCGAGCAAGAAGATCGAGTTTATCTGATTCCTTCATAGCCCAATAAGATTGACATCATCTCACAAAGTCTTGAGGCAAATACCCACATCCACAGAGAGCTATTTCAAACTGTAAATAATCTGCCCTCCCAATCCACTTCCATGCCATAAGAGGCATAATTTGATATAGAATAAAATCTATTCTTTGAAAAGATTGCACACATCCAGACAGAAATGCAGTCTGCAACTGAGATAGAAATCTTTAGTTCATTGTATCATGGTGGTGGAAAAGCAGACAGAACATAGGAATTATTTGGAAAGGGATGGTTAATAAAACAGAGTATCATAATGTCTCTGCAGTGAGCCATGGTGTAATAGCATCTTGCTTAGTTGTCAAAGTTCTGCTGACCCCATTTCAAAAAAGATATAGTGGAACTAGATAAAACTGCAGAGAAGGGAACCAATACGATTAAGGGGACTGAATAGCTTTCTATGAATAAATGCTAAGCTGGTTAGGCCTCTTTAGCCTGGAGAACAGAAAATATGAGAAGGGGGTATGAGAGAGACCTATAAAACCATCAATGGGGCAGAAGAAAGAAATAGAGGCCAGTTGTTTACTCTTTCAACTAAGACGAGTGGCACGCCATGAAAATAAAAGGTAGGACATTCAAAACAAAACAGAGAAGCATATCTTCAATCAATGTAAAATTAAACTGTGGAATTTATTGTCAGAGGATTTGGGCAAGGCAGTTTGCTTAACCGGGTTTGAGAAGGGTTTAGACGAGTTCCTGGAAGAAAGGTCCAGAAACCATTTTGAGCTATGTAGACCTGAGAAAAGCTACTTCTTATCTCTAGATGTGAGCAATAATGAATGAATGTATTATTGCTCACATCTAGAGATAAGAAGAGACAGGATGCTGGGTGTGGTGGACCCTGTATAGCACATTCCTATGAACCATCACAACCTGAAATGCTCCTCTTAGGGATAAGCCATTATCCACAACTGGTGAAAGTACCTGATTCATCACATACCAAGTGCACCGTGCAGTGTTTACCAGCACGAAACGAAAAGAAGACATGGGAGATTGACCACAGCACCCAGAGACTGCAGGGACATAAACTTGAGTAAAAAACTATTTATTAATAAAAGACTCGACACAACATTGTGTTTCGGCCACTAGACCTGCTTCAGGAGTCTAAACACAAATATACATTTGTAAGTCACAACACAAAGATATATAAAATAATACATAAAAATATATTTAAAAAGCATATAATGCAATTTATACCTTTGTAAGGCCATATAATACAAATTATACCTTTGTAAATAACATTTTAAAAAACAACAAAATTAAGTGTATATATATATACCAGTCGTAAAACATGGAAAAGATATAATTTAATAAATAATGACTGAGACAGTAAATATAACTTGAAACAAAGTATATGTAATGAAATTATACATAAAAGTTGTATAAAGAGAATCTGATGACTATTGGGCTCATTTTCGAAAGAGAAGGACGCCCATCTTTCGACACAAATCGGGAGAAGGGCGTCATTCTCCCAGAGTTGCCCAAATTGGCATAATCGAAAGCCGATTTTGGGCACCCTCAGCTGCTTTCCATCGTGGGGACGACCAAACTTCCCGGGGGCGTGTCAGAAGCATAGCGAAGGCGGGCCTGGGGCGTACTTAACACATGGGCGTCCTTGGTTGATAATGGAAAAAAGAAGGGCGTCCCTGACGAGCACTTGGCCGACTTTACTTGGTCCATTTTTTCTTGCGACCAAGCCATAAAAAGGTGCCTGAACTGACCAGATGACCAGCGGAGGGAATCGGGAATGACCTCCCCTTACTCCCCCAGTGGTCACTAACCCCCTCCCACCCTAAAAAAAAACTTTAAAAATATTCTTTGCCAAGCCTCTATGCCAGCCTCAAATGTCATACCCAGTTCCATGACAGCAGTATGCAGGTCCCTGGAGCAGTTTTAGTGGGTGCAGTGCACTTCAGGCAGGCGGACCCAGGCCCATCCACCCCACCTGTTACACTTGTGGTGGTAAATGTGAGCCCTCCAAAACCCACCTGAAACCCACTGTACCCACATGTAGGTGCCCCCCTTCACCCCTTAGGGCTATGGTAGTGTTGTACAGTTGTGGGTAGTGGGTTTTGGGGGGCTCAGCACACAAGGTAAGAGAGATATGCACCTGGGAGCAATTTGTGAAGTCTACTGCAGTGTCTCCTAGGGTGCCCGGTTGGTGTCCTGGCATGTAAGAGGGACCAGTGCACTACGAATGCTGGCTCCTCCCACGACCAAATGGCTTGGATTTAGTCATTTCTGAGATGGGTGTCCTCGGTTTCCATTATTGCTGAAAACCGGGGATGACCATCTCTAATGACAACCATCTCTAAGGTCGACCTAAATGTTGAGATTTGGGCGTCCCTGACCGTATTATCGAAACGACAGATGGACGCCCATCTTGTTTCGATAATACGGGTTTCCCCGCCCCTTCGCCGGGACGTCCTGCGAGGACGTCCTCAGGAAATCTTGGGTGCCCCGTTCGATTCTGCCTCTCCACGTATAAACAACTGAAGAAACTAACCTGTATAGAAAGATGGATGTGTGAACATCAATTATCCTGGTATGGTTGAATGCAAAACAGTCTGTAAAATTATATGGGATGAGTGTACATGCATACAGGTTAGTTTCTTCTTTCATGTTTTATGACTGGTATATATATATATACACTTAATTTCGTTGTTTTTTTAAGTGTTATTTACAAAGGTATAATTTGTATTATATGGCCTTTAAAGGTATAAATTACATTATATGTTTTTAAATATATTTTTCTTATGTATTATTTTATATATCTTTGTGTTGTTACTTACAAATATATATTTGTTTTTAGACTCCTGAAGCAGGCCTAACAGCCAAAACACAACATTGTGTCGAGTCTTTTATTAATAAACGTTTTTTTACTCAAGTTTATGTCCATCCAGTCTCTGGTTGCTGTGGTCAATCTCCCACTTCTTTTCATTTTGGACTGCTCCGTGGGACCTTTGAGTTCTCCGCGTTTGCGGATTCTCATGTTTAGTAGCACACCATGGACATATCAGGGACCACCACTCTCCCACATTCCATCTGGACAGGCTTTGTGGGGAGCAGAGTACCCAATACATGGAAACTCATTCAGCAGTGACAGAAAAGATAACTTTCAATTAAATCCAATGAACTACTGTGGTCTCTGGGTTAGTCCACTTACCTGCACAGATATATGAGCAGCAAAACAAGTTGTACATGAGATCTATCCTATCGGACTAACTCAGGGGGTTTCGAACCAGTCCTCGGGACACACCCAACCAGTCAGGCTTTCGGGATATCCACAATGAATATGCATGAGATAGATATACATGCAATGCAGGTAGTGCATGCAAATTTATCTCACGTATATTCTGGATATCCCAAATATCTAGACTATACATGAGATAAATTTGCATGCACTAATTGCATTGTATGTAGATTTATCTCATGCAAATTCATTGTGGATATCCTGAAATCCTGACTGGCTGGGTGTGTCCTGAGGACTGGGTTGAGAACCTCTGGACTAAATACATCTGAGAAGAACTACCTGGCTTGTAGAAAGCTAATCATATCTTTCTGAAGCTCATTTGTTTGTTGGTTCTTGCCTCTATGTAGTTGAAGCTAGTTTTTGAGTTGCTAAAAATGAAATGTCTCCTTAAAGTCACAGCTACAGGTTACTTTTATATTTTTGAATATGAAATATCTTATGCTGTTACTTCCTACAGTGCTTGAGTTAAATACAAGATACATTTCAGAGTCATATTTCTGATACCCGCTCAGCAAAATAATAATCATCAAACCTAAAGTCTGGCAGCTGAAAATTAAATGGAAAACGCTCAACTACTTTTCAAAGCAATATGGACAAGATAACGTCTGCCTTTAAAAAGAGAGACAGAAAAAGAAAGAAGAAGAAGAGAGAGAGAGAGACAGACAGACAGACAGACACGGAGACATGGAAAGAGTCCTTTTTATCAAACTGTCAGTACAAGAAGGATAAGTTTCAGAGAGAGGTCAGAGTGAAACATGGTTCATTAGGCACCGTGAGAGAAAGGATTCAGGGTACAGGCCTGGGTTATTATTCTTCCCCATTAATCTTAGTAGAATTGATATCTGGACTTAGTGACTGATGAAGTAAAGTTTAAGGAGACACAAACACATGCACACTCTCACTTTCTTGAGCTGAAGAAACAAGGAGAGTAATAATAATCAATCCAAAATTTAGTCTAAGAAATTTAAAAATTGCATACAATCAGTAGAAAAAGAACATATTTGTAAGAAAAAGAACGCCACTTCACTTCAGTAACAGAACTTGAAAAATGCATATGATAGGGTGGGGAGAACATGTGCTGGTAAATCAATCTTCATGTAAAAAAATGAGATCTTATTCTGATAAAAGTTAGTGTAGCCAATTATCCTAGAAATAGGAAAACTACGTCTAGAATTCAGGTTTTTAGGAATACTCAATCAACTATGGTGTGTATTGAAAAGGAAATTTAGAGTACTTCTAAATATATTATTTTTCTTTGTATTCTTCAGATATGAACCTAAATCTTTTAGAAGAGAACGATTTCTTTTAGAGGTCAAAATACCCAATTCTATCTTTAAAAGATAGAGAGTGGATAGATTCTGCCATTATTGATTTGGATATAATTGCTGTTATTTAAAAAAAAAAAGTGCCTATTTGTAAATCCCCTGGTCCTGATGGGATAACAGCCAAATTGTATAAGACATTCTTCAAATTTTTACCTCCTAAATTTAAATGTATATATCAGGAATGTATGAATGATAGTAAGCCAAAGAGTAATTTCACTGGGGTTTTAAGTGTGCTCCTAGTCAAATTTGGAAAGAACCACACCAGGGTAATAACTACAGATCAGTCTCTCCAATTTAATATAAACACTAAGATCTTTGCAAAAATACTAGAGCTTACTCTAGTAAAAGTTATTAGAACATAAGAAGATAATAACATAAGTGTTGCCATACTGAAGGAATGGATCCTCAGAAGCTTAGCCGAGATTGGGAGGCGGGGCTGGAGTTTGGGTGGTGGGGCTAGTTCTGGGCAAGACTTCTACTGTCTGTGTCCTGAAAATGGCAGATACAAATCAAGGTAAGGTATACACAAGAAGTAGACCTTACCTTGATTTGTATCTGCCATGATCAGTATTCTCAATGGAGAAGGGTAGTTAGTGGGGTTCCCCAGAGGTCTGTGCTGGGACCACTGCTTTTTAACATATTTATAAATGATCTAGAGATGGGAGTAAATAGTGAGGTAATTAAATTTGCTGATGACACAAAGTTATTCAAAGTTGTTAAATCGCAAGAGGATTTTGAAAAATTACAAGAGGACCTTATGAGACTGGGAGACTGGGCATGTAAACACGATTCGTGTCGAGTCCATTTTTTTGAATAATAAACTCTTGCTGTGAACTTTTCTTGAGTCCAGTAGAAGTTTGATTGGCATCATCTATTTTGTCGCCTTCACTGTGCCCTTCTCTACTTACAAATTTTGCCCCGAATTTATTTTATTTAGATTTTGCTCACGTCTTTTCATTGATAGTTGAAGGTGAGTTACATTCAGGTAGAGGAGGTATTTATTTATTTGGATTTAGTTTGGATTTTGCTCGCACCTTTTTCAGTAGTAGCTCAAGGTGAGTTACATTCGGGTACAGGAGGTGTTTGTTTATTTATTTGGATTTAGTTTAGGTCTTTTTTATTGAATTTAGTTTACACTTTTTTTTCATTGATAGTTCAAGATGAGATGCATTCAGGTACAATAGGTATTTCCCTGTCCCCAGAGAGCTTACAATTGAAGGTTGTACCTGAGGCCATGGAGGATTAAGTGACTTGCCCAAGGTCACAAGAAAGTGTCAGTGGTATTTGAATCCTGGTGTCTTTGGCGCTAAGCCAGCTGCTCTTCAATTCTGGCAAATCACGTCAATTAATGTATTTTCTGCCAGTTGGGATTTCATAACAGGCCATTTACGCACATATGTGGCCACAGACATACTAAAATGACTTCATAAACTTACCCCCATGGTGGTAATTCTTTAAGAAGGTATAAACACTGACATACTAATTAATGTGTATATGATTAGAATTCCAGAATATACATGTGTATATCTACAGATACTGATGTTAATGCTGAAAATCTTTTTAAGGGCTATTCTGTAGATATGTGCAGATCTTACATACAGGTTACAAGTGGGCTCAGTCTGGGTGAAGCATGGATGGGTCTCACACGTATAACATGTAGAAAACTCTAGGTTAGGGGTGTATCTCTGGCATATAGTTTTAAGGACTTTTGAGCAGTCAAGGAGTAGCTTAGTGGTTAATGCAGCGGACTTTGATCCTGGGGAACTGTGTTTGATTCCCACTGCAGCTCCTTGTGACTCTGGGCAAGTCACTCAACCAGGGGCATAGCCAGACTTTGGCGGGAGGGGGGTCCAGAGCCTGAGGTGAGGGGGCACATTTTAGCCCTACCCTGGTGCCGCTGACCCCCCCCCCCCCCCGCCATTGCTGACCCCCCACCACCCACCATTGCCAATGCCGCCACCGCCGCCACCACCAACTTTGCCCCCCACTGCCGATGACCCTCTCGACCCCCTTCCCGCCGTCAACCTGTCCTCGCCTACCTTTGCTGGCGTACAACGTGCAGGACGTCAGAAACAGAAGGAAGCCTTTTACGAGAAGAAGAGGACCTCGGCTGGCGGGGGTTGGGGTCCCCCACCAGCAAAGGCAGACGACGGCGATGGTGGGTTGGCGGCAGGAGGGGGGTCAAGAGGGTCATTGGCAGGGGGGTCCAGGGCCAAATCTGTGGGGGCCCAGGCCCCCCTGGCGCCACGTAGCTACGCCACTGCACTCAACCCTCCATTACCCCAAGTACAAAATAAGTCCCTGTATATAATATGTAAACCACTTCAGATGTAACCACAGAAAGGCAGCATATCAAGTCCCATTCCCCTTTTCTCCCCTATGATCAGCATTAGTGCTCAGGCCTAAATTATAGGTATGTATTTCACCAGTTACCCCAGTTTTCCTAAAATAGGTGCCTGGTTATAATGCTGCCCTGCACCTGCCACTGGAAAGATGATGGGATTCCTGCTGCTCAGTTCTGGGGCTATACTGTTTGTATTAGTCTATAAATATGGATGTGTTGCTGCTGAAAGTAGAATTGAGGAAAACATGGAGACTGGCCAAGGTTTATTTACACTTGTAATAACCTGAGCTTGACATGTGTTAAATACCAGGGAACACTGTTGTTTTATATGTTCTAATGCCTGTATTGTATAAACCCTAATAAAACAAGAAACAGTTTTTCAGAAGATTCAGTCACAGCTCCAGTGCATTCAGATATTACAGGTTCCTTCAGTGTCCCAACTACTATAAAAAGTTGGCTTACATTTGTCTGCCTTTTAGAAGTTACCACAACAGAAGCAGGAGCGTTCAGAGATCACATGTCCTCAGGGAAGGGCTGTGTTATCTTGTACATGTTTGTTTTTAGCTGTCAGGGTGGTTTATTGTTAGGGAAGTGTAGGGTTGCCTGCCTCTTCCTCCTCATCAAAGCTTTTCATTAAACTTGCAAGCCATCTTTTATCAAGGTAACATACAAAAATCCCATCTGCTTTCTGTTATTTTTCTAGCCATAAATGTATCAAATGGTTGCAATAACCTTCTCCATCTAAGAACCCCCCCCCCCCCCCCATTTCATTAAATCAGAGAAAGCAAGTTACAAATTCCCTGTGCCACTTCTTTTAAAGACCTTTATCTGAGACTGGTTGTACAGTGATGGGCCAAGGTCTTACAAGAACCAGGAGATTGTGAAGTATGGAAAAAAATGATTTTATGTCCCCAGAGCTACTAACAGCTGACTGTATGTCGGTACACATCTTCCTGCTGACTTGGGACCGTGTTCTTCTAATCATGAAGAAAATAAGCAGCACAAACCCAGAATCTTCCATGTGGAAATGCCGACACTTTTCCACATGGAAGGAGGCTTCCACAAATTCTGTTGTAAGTGGTATCATTTCCATATGTAGCCAGCCCATTTTACAAACCCACATGTACATGCTGCCAATTAAGTACCGAACCTGTAATGTTTATTTATTTATTTAATTTTAGAGGTCAATTAGGGATTGGGTGATTGTGGAGAGTGACTCTCTTAATACTTCATTTAAAGCCCTGCCTGAAAAAAGTACTTTTGAAAAATCTGTATGTGCCTTACAGTGGGTACAAGATCCAATGAGGAATTTTTCCCCCCATATATGTGTATTTCCACTGTAAAATGGGAACACATTTAGATTTGGTGTGGTCATGCCACACACAAATCACACCTCCACCCCATCTTACAATGTTTCCACCACACCCCACAATGCCACCACTGCCCCCACCACATCCCTCCATGCCTCCACCACATCCCCACCATGCTACCACCATACCCCACCACACCCCACCATTCCTCCGCCACACCTCACCATGCCCCCTTCACAGCTACCACACCTCCATCACACCTCACTACACCTCCTTGAAATCTCGAGGTTCAAGGTTACGTTTATTTGATTGTCCACTTAGGGTCAAACCATCAAAGCGGATTACATACAATAATATTACATAGAAAAAAAGTTACAATCTGATAGAAGTAACAGAAAATATAAAACACCAGTAAACTACTGCGTTCCAATAGATCCCTGGATCCGAAGCAATCCACTTCCCTAGTTAGTCCTTGATCATATAGTAAAAGTTGAGTGAAATAGATGGGTCTTCCACATAGCTTTAAATCTAGAAAGAATACCCTCTGTACGTAATGATATAGGAAGGGCATTCCACAATGTAGGCCCTGCTACACTGAATATCAATGTTCAATATGTACTTACAGGCACATCTCAAACTGCGGATATAGTCAATAGGTGTTGTTGGCTGGAGCGCAAGGCCCTTGGTGGGACATAGGTTAAGAGGTAAGAAAACAAAAATGAAGGAGAACTGAAATACAAGATCTATACACAATTCGATGTTCCACTGGAAGCCAATATTCAAGTTGCAACAGTGGAGTCACATGATCAAACGTTTTGGCATTATGAAGCAGTTTAACAGCAATATTTTGTATAATCTGTAGCCATCTGATCTCTCTCTGACCGACACCCTTCAGAAGCAAGTGACAATAATCTATACATGTGATGACAAATGCATGGATGAGAATGCATAATGCGACTCAGTCGAACAGAACTGACCTACTTCGTCTTAAATGAAAAAACATGTCTTAACAATAGATAAAAACACACTTTGGATATCAAATACTCTCCAAGATACCCATAAATCCAGAGAAAAAAACATATCTCAATGTGCTGGTTAATGCCCTTCAGTAATACTGCACTGTGCAGTTATAGACTTATGCATAGTCACTTATATACTCAAATCATCATCGATACAATAACCGCCACTGTCCTAAACACTTTTTTGTTATTAAATCGATGTTTTTAGAAATAAATGGCTTAATGAACTGCTTTATGTTACTTTATACTACTTAGTACTCATCTTTTAGACGTAACATTTGATACAGTCAGCTTAGGGACACTGTTCTCTGACACGGCACGTGTTTCGTTGGAATGACTTTTCAAGGATGTTCCCTACAAATCAAAGGGTAAACGATCAAAAAAACCCTTCTCTTACCCCATATTCAAAATATAAACTTTATAACTTAATGAGACCTCACCTAATATCTGCCACCGATCATCCTGCCAACACTCGCTAAACACAGTCAAGATGGCGGCAGCGTGCTCCCTATGTTCTTTTATAATGACAGCTGACAGATTTCCCACCAATCACAGGGCTACTAGGTTAAACTAATATCATCCATTCGATCTGCACATTCAGCCCACTCGGGGTCACTGCTTGTAACAAAAAAAATCCATTCCCGCTCCTTATAATTGAGTAAATGTTCGTAATTATCACCTCCCACCCGATGGTAACTTGATCGATAACCCGCCAATTAAGATGACACATGCGTTTTGAAGGAAAGATTAGAGTCCAATATGATTCCTAAGACCTTAATGGTATCACTAACCTGCAGAGTAGCATTTCTAGAATTAAAATTTAACAGTAAAGGGGACTGTTGGGCTCTACTAAATGTTTGAAGACACATCTTCTGAATGTTAAACTGCAATTTGTTTGTCTTAAGCCAGGTCTCTAACTGAAGCAATTTAGCTCCAACCACCGCCAGTGAGGAAGCATCTACAGGCTCTCTAAGGACACTAAAATCAGTATATCATTGATGTAAATGATAGGATAACTGCTCCCTTATGGAGAATTGATACTGATTTTTAGTTGAAGTGATTGTTTTAGTTTTGTTCTAAGTTGTTTTAGTTTATATTGTCTTACTCTATTTTAAATGATCATGTATGTATATGTTGTAACCTGCCAAGAAATTTAGAATGAGAGGAATGTTTTGGTGCAGTTAGATGAATACTTTTAAAATAAATAAAAGTTATCCACTTCAACTTTTCTTACATCACGTATCATTCTGCTGTTCCCTCAGTAGCACCCATTCTTTGTATCATCTACAAAGAGACAAACTTTTCCCAATGTCTTATCCTTTGTGCCAAATAAAATTGTTGTAACAGATATACAGTCAAAAAAGTATTCATTACTTATTTCCAAGACACTCAAAAAATGAAATGCAAGAAAATGATTATTTGTAAGACTGGATCTGAAAATTCTCAGCTGGCACACTAGCGTGTTATGGAGAACTTTCCAATTTTTTACTCATCTCACACTTTGAACTTAAAAGAATTAAATTCATATAATGACCATGGAATAACTTCAACACTTTCAAATAAAGGGGCACTGAACGAACAAACACTTCCTTTTCTTATCTGCATGATGGACGGACATGCCGCACTGTAACGTGCCCCACAACTGCTGCCTCTCTCTTACAACTTTTAACTTTTGCTGTTTTCAATGGCGTTGCTGGAACAGCCCCTTCTCAACATAGACTGCTTCCTCTGTACCTCCCTCCATCACAAAGCTACCTCTGGGAGCTAACAAGGGGGCCGATGCTCAAAAGTGGTCGTTAATTGAAATATGCATTTATAGCCATGGCTGAACTTACCCAATGAGGAATAGTGGTGGATCCTCAAAGGAAAATTGCATGCTAATGAGATGCATGTAAAGGCTGTGTGCAGTTCAGTAGGGAAAGCGCCTGGCACATGCTCAGAACAATTTCACAGTAAGCATTGATATTCTGCACATGCCCTGGCTTGAAAAATGGCAACAACTGCGCTTTGGACCTTGCCATAAAGGCATCTATCATAGGCGTACGTCCTGTGCACACGTTCATGGACTATTCATGTTGGCTACCTTTTTTTAAATCTTTTTTTTTATTCTTATATTTTGTGTATGGCAAGCAGAACATTTTTATTTTTTGAGGTTGCACTACTGTTTCGGTCACACACACGCATAAGATACACACTGCATGTGAAAAGTGCTACAGACCACTCCACCAAACAACTGCCCTTTCACATGCAACCCCACCTTAGACCTGCTAGAAAATTTTAAACACTTCCTTCTGTGCATTGCATGGAAACGTCTGTGCATTGCACGCAATGCTCATTTTAATACTAATGAGCTCATTTTTATACATTTGCATCAAGTTTTCAGCTGCTGCTTTCAGAACAGTAAAAGCCTTTTCTTAAATTCAGAAATCAATATTAGCTTAAAAAAACACTTGCTGACACAATGGGAAAATGCAGATTAAAATGATGAGTCCAAAGTGACCCCAAGGATTTTTAAGACGAACTGGGTGAAATATTAGTACCAGCATGTATGATGGACCCAGCTAGGGGCAGGATGTCATTCCTAGAAAAAAGTTTCTTATTGAGATTAGAAAAATCCTGAGGAATTAAAGGACTGAATATCATCAGCAAAAATGAATGGTGTTAATCCTAATGATTATATCAAGGTGGCCAAAGGAGACATAAACACATTGAAGAGAAAAGGGCCAATAGAGACCCCTGAGGGATCCACAGGTGAAGGAATAAGGATCAGAGGCTTTTTCTTCTATAAGTCCTGTTGGATAGATAGGATAGAAACCAGTCCAGGACCAAACCCGATATCTCAATCTCAGATAGCCTATGTAAAAGAAGAGAATGATCAATCAAATCAAAAGTGGCCAAGAGATCAAAGGAGAGAAGAAAAACTCTGTCACTCTGGTCTAGAGATGCAGGAATAAATGTAGTTAAGCTTATCAAGGCCATCTCAGTACTGTAAAATTTGGTTGGGATGTGACATTTGTTTGCTCCAGAAAATCACATAACTGATCAGCCGCCAAGGACTCTGTGACTTTAGATACGAAGGGCATATGGGCAACGAGATGATATTTTCATACTGTGCCATTACTAATACTGAAGTGTGCTGCCAACTTGAGCCTACTCTGGCAGCACAGGCAGGACTCGTGCAGGAGGCTTGGCATCCCCACTAGCAAAGGTTTAATATAGTGGTGGTGGTACGGGGGGGGGGGTGAGGGGAGGGAGAAAGAGGAGAGAAGACCTAGCCCCCTCAGTCCACCTTTGGGACCCTCCTAAAAATGCACACATATGCACATAAATGTCATTATTCTACATATTGTAACCAGGTGCCCCTAGGTGCAGCCAAGGATAGAACAATTTCCTCCAGCCACAGGCTCCCGGCACAATGAAGAAATAGATGTCCACCAGTAACTTCAATCTTAAGGACTTTTATTCCATGCAGGTTTCTAGTATACAGTTCCAACAGCAGCATAGCACATACCAGGATTCAATACAGGCTTACAGGCTCCAGTCTGGGCTCTTTATCCAATGCACAATAAACAGTAATTCAATTCCCAAGACAAAAAGTTCTTTCAGTTCATCATCACAGTTCAGTCACCAAGCAGCATTTTCTACCTTCTATCCTCTTTACCTTCAGGAGAGTTCAATATTTTAGGGACTCCTTCTACACAAGGGTTTTCCCCTGCATCAGCTTCACAGTGAATTCAATACTTTTGGGACATCTTCTCACCCAAGGAATTTCAGCCCGCTTCAGTACTTTAGGGACCTCCCTGCCCAAGGGTTTTCAGCCTGCAACTGCTTCTCTCCTTCTGCTTCTCTCTCCTGAACTAAACTCTACTCCTGGGACTCCTTCCCACCTGCCTAATCAATCTCTGGCTTCAGCTACCACCACCAATCATTCTCCTTACATTAGCTTCCCCACACCCTTACCAGCTGAGTTGAGCATTAAACTAATGAGACCAATGATGAGCTCCTGCACACAAGGTTTCCTAACTCTCTTTCCGCCTAGTGGCAGCCACTCTACACAACCTGCCAGCCTACACCCATGTCTTCCCCGATTGCAGCTAGGAGTCCAGTCCAGGTTCTTCATCTCACCCTCTGGCTCCTTGCCTGCACTGCCTTCTGGGACTTGTATTTCAGACTGAAACTGCCTTAACCCAACCATTCTGGAGGTGACTTTATCACAATATTTATCAGCCTAATTGGTGTTCATCAACCACTTATGGTACCAAATTGCCCCCCTCCCCACATAATGCCACTGAATATAGGAATAATTTCAAACATCTAGATTTTTCCAATTATTCCCAAGACACATTTTACTGAAAATTGACCAATATCTATATAAAAATAAGCTGGGTTAGGGGTAGAGCAGAGGAAGTACCAGAAATGATTCATTTAGGAAGGAGGTTATCAATGTGCTATCTACTAAGATGTGTTATTGTCCCACTAACTCGTGCTTTTTTATCACGTCCCATTTCATGCAATGAGACCTAATTACTAATAACTGGAGTTAACAGTAAAATAACACGTCTTTAGCCCATTTTGATAACTTCCCTCTTAATTAAAGAAAATAGAAATGCCTCTAGAAATTACAATCACTGTTATATGTAATAAAAATGAGCCAAGTATAGGACAATCAAGCCATTGTGACACCACTGATGAGGATGGCTCTTATTGGTGGAATGAGGCATTATAACATCACAATATCAGCTCTGGTTACCAGAGACTAAAACTCTTCACACTAAGGGGGGAAGTTATTAATGTGGACTAGTGTTTAGATGTGTTATTTTATCACTAACTCGTGCTATTTTAATACAGATCCCATCCTATACAATGAGACCCAATTACTAATAACCGGGTTAATACTATAATAAGGGAAAGGGGATAGTGTTGTGCGTCTGGTAGCGCTATACAAATACTACTACTAATAATAATATACTGCCTTTCTGTGGTTAAAATCAAAGCAGTTTACATATTATATACAGGTACTTATTTTGTATCTGGTTAAGTGGCTTGCCCAGACTCACAAGGAACTGCGGTGAGAATTGAACTCGGTTAATCTGGGTCCAGTGGCGATCCTTGGTCGGCTGCTACCTGGGGTGGATCGCCGTTGCACACCCCCCCTCCCCCACCAGGTGCAGCGGTGTCCGTTCCCCCGGGTGCAGCACACCACCCTCCCAGCGCATCAACACCCCCACAGCGTATCACCCCCCCAGGCGTATCACCCAAGCCCCCCCCCCCCCCGGGTGCATTCTTGCCTGCTGGTTTCCACTGGCTCCCTGCTCCCTCTGCCTCAGGACATGAAGTAACCTGTTCCAGGGCAGAGGGAGCAGGAAACCAGTGGAGCCGACAGCCGCATGGTTGCTCTCTGCACCCCTCCAGCAGCGTGCATCTGGGGCGGACCGCCCCTACCGCCCCGCCCTCGGTACGCCACTGTCTGGGATCCCAGGCTTCTCCTCCACTAATAACCTATCTTAAGAGTAGCCCATATTGATCACTTTCCCCTCTATAAAGATTGTATAAAGTTTTGTAAAAAAGCATCTATCTGGAGCCTACTTTCCTTTAGGGAATACTAGCATAGCTGGATAAATACAGTACATGTGCATGATTTAGGCACAACCAGTTACACCTGGTGCAAATGTTTGCACTCATATTGCTAAGAAACCTGTGTAAATTATAATACTCTATAACTGTGTGCCTTGCCCATTCCATGACCACAAATATGCCCACCGTCGCATTTAGACATCATCTTATAGAACAGAGCATAGCCAGAACAGCAACATTTACATGTGCACGTGACAGTTTTTTGCTCATTTACTTGTGTTCATGCCACCCTGCTTTAGAATTCTCTCCATAGAGACTGAACATTGCTGCTATATGTACCTGCTCTGACTGCTGCTACACGTGATATTCAACACCCATCCCCCACCTATCCATACAGCAGTCTGGAACATACAGATTTTTCATGATGCCATAGCTGCATTAGAAATGCTCACCTGCACCACTGAATACTGAATCATTTCTTTACAATTGCCTTTCTCTCAGCCATTGTTTTCTATCACCAGGTCTTGGCACCCAAATCTTGCAAGTTCTTTGCAGATACATAATTGGTTTAACGTACCTGCTGGAATTTGGTTTTCAGGACTCCTATAAACCCACATTCTGGCAAGGGAAATGAAAAGGGAAAGAGCAGATGCAGCGGGTCTACTAAATGCATTTCTTTTCAGTCATGTCAGAGCCTGGTACACCCTGGTGCAGAAGGAGCAGTTCAGAGGCTGGAAATAATGTAAAGAAATGTTCCCAGATTTAAAAGTCTGTTGGAAAAGGTTCTTTCTGTTTGCTGTGTTGGTTGTTTCAGGGAATGATTCACTTAAATTCCACAAACCATAAAGTTAAAAAAGTATGTGTGGCATTTTACAGTAATGAAACCGTAGAAGTTTATATTAAAGTAGAAAATATTTAATGATCCAATTAACTTTCATGCAATTTATAAAATATGACATGATATAATATTTTCTTTAAAAAAGCTAAAACAAAACCAGATTCAGTTACACTACCACATTGCACAAAATGGGACCGTCAGTAAAATCATGTTCATTAATGCTGTTAGTGCCTGTAAATCCTTTAGCTGAAATTGGAAGATTCATCTATTAAAAATATATACCATAACCAAAATAGACGCATGTGTTTCTAAAAAATGAATCAAGTCCTGGAGTAGGGATGAACCAAGTAGACGCTTTCAGCCAGATGGGTAGAATATAAATCTTTATTAAGCACCGCTTATACTCAAGACCCAACATGGGGTCATATTTCAACAGCAACCACCCATCTGCCTCAGGGGTCACATACTCAAAAGAGAATATCTTATGGAAGTTGGTGCAAAACCAACACTGTAGAATACTGGAACTTCTGAGGTCCACAGTATGCAACAAGACGCCGTCACAAGCCGCCAAGCTCAATACTAAAAAATGAGGTCATTATTCAAAGAACGTTCAGCTCCTAAATGTAAGGCAACTAAGGGGCCCTTTTACTAAAGCCCTTATCTAGAAAATGAATTTGTGGATGGTCCAGGAATGAATCAGCAATTACAGGTTAAGTGCCGATATTTAGCACTTCATCACCTAGGTTAACCGGACAAATAGGACCTCATAAACTCAGTCCTATCCTTATCCGGTTTCACTTAGGCAGTTTACTGAATAAAGGATAGTCAGCCTCATACAACCAGATATTCAATGTATAATTAGCATTGTAACTGAATATTCAATGCCAGTCTTGTATATGACCCAGCACTGAACATCTAATATTTACCCTATGTTGACAAATATAGGCCTGCCTTTCATTTGCCCTGATTAAGACCCAATTGAGGTACCTAGTGCTGAAAATTAGTGCTGAGCTCCTAGCTTTTCTTCCCCTGTCCTAAATCCACCCTATTGCCATCTATGTTTCAGGCTCCTAAATTTAGGAGCTTGGTGAATCTAGGAACATAAATTTAGGCAAATTTTCAAAGACATCAACTGATGAGTTTAGCTCTCAAAATGTTAGGAGCCTAAAGCCGTTGCTTATTGGCCCCAGTATAGTCTAAGGTGATTTATTTATTTATTTGTTGATTTATTTTTACAAATAGCAGACAGAAGTCATGCTGCATTCATAGTGGTTTTCTTGCAGTTTTGGACTTCCTCCTGCAAATAATAGAAATAAGAGAATGCAACTGCTCTAATTTCCTCTTGAGCAGGTGAGAATTCTGACCTTTCTCTCTGTCAATCCCTCAAAGAAAACTAATTTATATCAATTAATACAATGCCTCCTTCACCTCTGAAGGGTAGAAGAGAAATGAAAACACCCATGATTTGGGCTTCTGGAGATGAAAGGTGGTCTGAAAGCTTTTTTTTTTTTTTTTTACCTGAGACTGCTCTCTGCTACTGATCTTTCACTTTCCAGACGAGTTTCTTGTATGATGTCACAGTGCCTGTAAGAATTCTGTCAAGAAGAAAAGTGAATGGCCACATCTTAAACTGTCTCATACTTCATATTTTGACAAATTAACCAGCAGCTCATAATGCAAAACCTACTTTTCTATTGTTAGGCTATTTGGGGAGGGGGCATAGGTCAGGGGTTCCCAAAAGTTTTCGGTTCACGGCACCCCTCCATTCCAGCCACATGGGTCTCCGTGGCACCCCCCTGGTCACATGGGTCTCCACACCCTCCCGTCCACATGGGTCTCCCTTTCCCTGCAGCCCCTCCCTCTCACACCAGCACACCTCTGCCTCCCTGCAGCCCCCTCCTCTCATACCAGCACACCTCTGCCTTCCCTAAATCCAGCATCACTCGCTACCTTCCTTTCTGCAGGTCCAGGATCGCTGCTGCTTCCTTCTCCTTCCCCTGCCACTGCTGCAGTGCTTGCAGCTTACATTTTTGGGCTGTCCACGATTTACACAGGCACTCTGGGGCCTTCCCAGTCTGCCTCGTCCGTCTCTCTCTGATGCAACTTCCTGTTGTGAGGGCCGGACACAGCAAGCACTGCAGTGGTGGTGGTGGAAGAAGCAGGAAGCGACAAATGCCAAACCTGAGGGAGGGGAAAGTAGGGAGTGATGCGCCGCGGTATCCCTAAGAGGCCGCTGTGCTGCACCGGAGTGCCGTGGCACACAATTTGGGAACCACTGGCTTAGGTGCTATCCAGTTAATACAGATAAAATATATTCCAAACATGTTTGGTAACTCAACAATAAACTAAACACCAGCAAATCTGAAGCCTGGCAACCATTTGGCAACTTACAAAAAGCATTGATAGGCAAATCATTTTATGGTTGCCAGTAACCATGGAATTTCTAGAACAGTGCTGCTGAACTTTATTCCCCCAATTCTATATACAGTGCTCAAAACTGCATGTGTAAATTTGGGCATGCAATTTAATTACTTAACGAGCCAATTAGCACCAATAATTGGGCTTTAATTATCGGCAGTAATTGGCATTTACACATACATCTTTAGTCGCTATTCTGTAAAGATGTGGAAGTAAAGTTTTCCACGTGGATCCAAAAAGGGGGGGTGGCCATGGAAGGAGATTTGCTCACAGTGTTATAGAATTCGGGGGATCTGCGCCTAATTTAAGCTCAGGGATTTCAGTTGATGGAAATCTTCATGCCCAAAATTGAGTGCAGAACCCGGTGCTAAGCGTCATTCTAGAAATGGCATTCAAAGAGCACCACTGTTTATAGAAAGGGAAAGGGAAATGGGACTTGATATACAGTACCACCTTTCTGTAGTTTTTCCAAATACATTCAAAGTGGTTTACATAGTATATACAGGTACTATGTGGAGGAGTGGCCTAGTGGTTAGGGTGGTGGACTTGGTCCTGAGGAACTGAGTTTGATTCCCAGCACTGGCAGCTCCTTGTGACTCTGAGCAAGTCACTTAACCCTCCATTGCCCGCCGCATTAAGCCTGCCAGAGTGGGAAAGCACGGGGTACAAATGTAACAAAAATAAATAAAAATACTTATTTCCACCTGGGGCAATAGAGGGTTAAGTGACTTGCCCAGATTCACAAGGAGCTGCAGTGGGAATTGAGCCCAGTTCTCTAGGATCAAAGGCCACTGCACTAATCACTAGGCTACTCTGCTTAGTGTACATTTTTTCCATGCCCAAAAGTTTTAACTCGCTCTACCATGTCCTTTCCTAGCCCCACCACCCAACCATAGCCCCATCCAAGCCCCATCCCACTTTAGCCTCTAGCCTCCTCAAACATCTGAGTCAACCAGCACCTCTGGTCCTTCTCATCTCAACAGTTGAGTAATACAGCCATGTTGCAGCCTCTTCTCCCTCTGATTCTCAGTGTCATTGCTTCCAATTTGAAATCTCAGTCCACATCCCTGATTTCCACCTTTGTTTTGGTCTCCAAAGTCAAAGCGCCCTAAATGAAAATAAGGGATAATGAAATTATCATATCGTATGGCAACAAACCCAGCTTCACCTGATGAAAGGTGAGAGAGGATGAAATAAATGTCCACAGAGCAGCAGACATCGGATTCACAGGCAAGACAGATGTTCACTGGGCTGGTGACCAGCCGGCTAATTTGTGTCTGGCTTTACTGCAGAACTCTGAATAAGTTCAGAAACCAGGATCATTCTGGCTGAACTATAGGACGGAGGCAGGCCAAATTCTAATCAACCATATCCTCAAATATATTTCTGGGGAGAGTTTCCAATTCTGTTTATGCAGCTTTAATTATTTTTAGCATAAGGCAGGACTGTTCTCTGCATTTTCTCTTACCAGTAAATGAACATAAAGCTGAAACTATTTGCTACAATTAAATGGGTTTGAAATGGATTGCTCAGACAAAACCAAACTGATATGTAAAAGTATTTCCATGCCAAATCCTATTACAAAAATATGTAAACAAGGTTTGGCTATGAGCTGCAATTCTGGTCTCCGAGAGTTAAAAGATTCAAAGCTTTTGATTCTGGCCTGGATTCCTCCATACAGCAATATCCTGCTGGTGTATTTGGACAGAGAATTTAAAAGTATGCGCTAATCTGAAAGACCCATTGCAGCAGTGACCTACTATATCTCACAGCAAGGCAGCCCCAGTCAAAGCAGGTCTAATCCTTTAATGGCCATGGGTGTCTCCCCATCCCAAAGCAGTTCCACAGCACTCGGACACACTGTGATGCTTCTTCACCCCTCTTATCTTATCAGTTACTTAATTCCCACAAATTATCATGCAGTTCAAGTAAAAATGAAATTGCCGTTAAATTATAAATTTGTCACAGTTCTGACAGCTGTTAAATCAATATAATCTTGATGAAGTGGGGATTAGTCGCTGGATTTAACAATTAAGGCCTGTAAGCATGTTTGACCCTCTGCCAAAGAAATGTTTATTGATTTTTTTAAAAGTAGTTTATTATACAGGTTTGAAGATGTTCGTTTTTAAGTGGAGGGTAATCCTTTCTGTGGTTTATTAGGACATATCACACATTACCTCTTAGCTTAGCAGGTTAGAGCAGAAGGAGGGTAACCAGAACTAGGATGACTGTGGGTTACGAAGGCTCGATTCGCCCTGGAAGTAGGGAGTAGCTATGCACATACACTCTTTTTCTTTTGTTTCTGGGTGAATTCTCGAAGTTTGTTTTGTTTGATGTTTTACACATTTTTCTTTTAATCAAAGCCTATTTTTTATTGCACATTATTTACAAATCACACATGCATAATGTAAACAAAAAAATTGCTTTTTGTTTAGTTTTGAAACAAGGTGAGACAAAGGACGCTGAATTTTCTATTTTGTTTCAGAATAAATGCATATCCCTACCTGGCAGAGGACAGGAGTGAAACCACAGGGAAACCAATGCAGCTAGTTCTGTTTTTATAGACCATTCACTTGCTACCCACCAAAAAGCAGCTGGAAGTTGAACAGTCAAGAAGTGAAGACAATGATTCAATCTGTGATCAGGGGCTCTGTGAGAAGCCAAAGAGAGGAAAACAGACAAAAAAATAGGTATTTACTGAAACATTGCTAAATGCCATAGAATATACTACATTAGCTGCCTCATTTCCTTATTCTGTTTCAGACATGCAGTCATCAGGTGATGTCACTTCCTACAGAAAAACGGATACTATACAGAGCATGTTTGCGCTATGATGCCAATACAATCTAAACTCAAGAAACCAAAAATGACTGCCTGCACTTCAATCCCCACACAGCCTTAGTAGAAAACTAACACTTATTCACCCCAGTTCCAAAGGAATCAGTGGAGAAAAGAGCAGTACTCACATGCACAGGAAAAAAAAAACCCCAAAACACTTATTATTGTCCGAAAAATAACCATTTGGAGTAATTGCTGGCATGCAATGTGATATGTGAAATGTGAAAAAAAAACAGTAGCTACACGCCTTTCTTGTTTTATGCTATCCTAAACGCTTGCATTACTTTAATGGCCTCATTGTCTCACAGATCCCTTTTACACAATCCAACAAGGCTAGGGACACCAACTACTGGAACTTTATCTGTTCCACATAATGGTTCCCATATTGCATCACTGACTCTATATCTTCTGCATGCTTACCATAATACTTGACATGTTGCCTTCATACCATCTACATTTCTCTACAACACAGCCATCATAACTATTGGCTGGCATAATGTCTTATGGACTATAACGCCCTATCCTAATACCAATCTTGTGAACAGTGAAGATTACTAATACTCATTGGCACAACCATGCCATGTACAGCTGTTGCCACACACCCTTCTTTTCCCTTCTGTAAAAGCTGCTATTTTATAATCGCAAAGAGCAGAGGATGCCTCTCTGCAGTTCCTAGGCAGACCTGAGCCCTTTTAATGCTAGCAATACACTGCCCCAGTAATGGTATGGGACCCAGTATAAAAGTAGCAACATTACACGTTCATACACATCAAGAGTGTAGCCAGACCTGCCATTTTGGGTGGGCCCCGAATTAACCTGGATGAGCCCTTCCCACTGCCCCTGCTATCATCTTCCCCCACCCAGCATCTGCTCCTCTCTCCCCCCTCCCCCCACCACCTGCATCTGCTCCTCTCTCTCTCCTTGGTCTAACTCCAAGCTGTCGCTGGCAGCAATTCCAGTAAACAACCTGCGCAAGCCCTCTACCGTGTCCCTGACTCCTCGCCAGTAAAGAAACAGGAAGTGATGTCATCAAGGGTGGAATGTGGTAGAGGGAAGCCTGCAGGGCTGGTGCAGATTGCTTACAGGAATCATTGCTGGCAATGGCTCAAAGGTAGACAGGGGTGGGGGTAGAGAGGGTTTCAAAGAGAGACGGGCAGCTGCTGTGAGACAGAGGGAGAGAGAGGAGTGAGGCACTGCCAATGAGGTGCTTTGGGGGCCACTAGACTGGGTGGGTCTGAGGCAAGAATGGATGGGCCTGTGCCCACCCAGGCCCACCTGTAGCTGCGCCACTGATACACATTGCCTAACTCAGAAACAATAGCGTCAAAGACCAAACCCTCTGCTACCTCCAGCTGCTGCTCACCTGCATGTCAGCACTTGGCCCTCAGGACCAATACAGGGATTCATTCAATTTAACTTGAGCATTCCTTCAAAAAGGCAGTAAATAAATCCTAATAAATAAATAAATATATATATGTGCACTCTACTTTACTATATTCAGTTCAAAGATGGATTACAATAACTTGACCAATTACATTAAATCTAAGGGGCCTTTTTACTACAGCTTAGTGTGCATTAATGGAATTAGCATGCACTAAATGCTAAGAAGCCCATAGGTATAAAATGGGCTTCTTAATATTTAGCACAAGCTAATTCTGTTAGTGTGTGATAGCATTAGTGAAAGCATTAGTATGCATCCCAATCTTTATATAAGTCCAATTAATAATAGTCACTTTATTAAAAACAATTTTCAAATAACATTACCACAGGCCGGAGATTCAACAGTCAGAAAAAACATTATGGGGTCCTTTTACTAAGGTACGCCAAAAAATGGCCTGCGCTGTTGTAGATGCATGTATTAGACACGCGCGGGTTCATTTTTCAGCGCACCTACCAAAAAGGCCCCTTTTTTTGGCCGAAAATGGATGTGTGGCAAAATAAAAATTGACATGCGTCCATTTTAGACCTGAGACCTTACCGCCACCCATTAACTTAGCAGCATAGCCGCCGAGAGCGGGGGAAGGAGGGGACAAAATTCCACAGGCCAGGGCCTACAGGGGGGGGCCTGGCGCCGCAGTCCCACCCGCCCTCCGTCGTCGACCGTCTGCCACCGGGCCGGGCCCCTGCATTGAAATCACAGTGCCTCTCACCTCCATGTGAAAGCGCTGCAGGCAGCAGGGCAGCAGATCGCCTCCCTTCGGCCCTCCTTCCCTCCTTGTGTCCTGCCCTCACGCAAGTTACGTCAGACAAGGGCGGGACACAGGGAAGGAAGGAGGCCAGAAGGGAGGTGATCTGCTGCCCTGCTGCCTGCAGCGCTTTCACACGGAGGTGAGAGGCGCTGTGATTTCAATGCAGGGGGCCCGGCCCGGTGGCGGACAGAGGGGGGCAGGTGGAGGGGGGAGCGGCAGTGACCTCGGGGGGTGGAGGGGGGAGTGGCGGCGGTGGTGGCGACCTCGGGGGGGTGGAGGGTGGAGCAGCTAAAGTGGCGACCTCGGGGAGGTGGAGGGGGAGTCCCTGCTTAGCAATAAGGTCTCACGCGTTAACCAGGCGGTAATCGTCAGAGCGCATACACTGCCGATTACTGCCCAGTTAGCACCACATGGTAGAAAATAAAAAATATTTTCTGCCACATGTATCGTACATGCATAAAAAATGGAATTATGGCCAGGGGCTCGCAGTAGCTGGGCAATAGTTCCAAATTGACGTGCACTGGACATGCATAGGCGCCTACGCACCTTAGTAAATGGGCCCCTATGGCTAGAAATAGGCTTAAGCATGCGGGAAAGACCCATGTAAGGGTGCATTAAGTTCATTTACTAGCGCAGCTTAGTAAAAGCGCCGCTAAGAGTTAAGGTTGCTGTTCTCAGATGGTGTTCAGAAAACCTAAAGCATCTTTCAACTTTAGACATTCGTAAAGATAAAAAGCTGTAAAATTGGAATGGAATGAGCAGAAGTGCCAACTGAAGGGTTAAAGGAACAACCACGAAGAGACAGGGTAGCAAATGGAGTTACGATAAACAGGTGATAAAAGGGGATGAAAAAGCTATGAAAATAAAAACACTGTTCTAAAGATTTATAGGCAAGCTAAAAGAAAGCTAAATAAATGATAACGACCAACGATGGAGAAAAGAAACGAGGCCTCGGCCATGTACACATGCAGGATCTCCAGCGCCTCCGTGTTGCCATGACACAGCTTCGTTTACTCTCCGAGTGACCTTTTGCTCTCCGAGAAGTATATTAAGCATCTTGGTTTCTTTGTGTTGCTTTAGTCATCAAGAGAAACCGTGTGCTGGACGGATTCTGATGAATGGCATTTCAGAAAGCCGACTTATCCTTGACTGGATACAGATGGCCAAGTGAAAAATGAATCCTGCCAGCAGACTTTGTCTTTATCAGTTGTAAAAGTTCAACAGGGACTAAACTTCCTCATGGCTGGCTGGAGAAAGTCAGCCCTTCTGTTTCAGCACCATATCACATATTGTGCTAATGAATTCTAGTAACACACTGCAGCTCAGATAAATACACTTATATTAATGGCTTCTGGCAGAGCGGGGCATGCTACAGAACTTGCAAATGTGTTTCCGTTCTGTGTGGAGTATACAGCAGGGATGTAAGTATCTAAACATTATATTGTTCTGCTGCTGGTAGCTCAAGAGCTTTCGCACTCATTGTCACCTGCAGCTCCCAAACAGTAGTTCAGTTCGCAGAACTGAGTTTGTGTGAAGAAAGTGCAGCATATGGGGTAGATATCGGTCCTAGCAGGAAGGGGTTAACTGCCTACGTCTCAGGAATGTTAAAAGTCATGTGGCCTCACTTAGCTAAATACCAATTCACCTGGTTAAAGAAGTGAGCTATCAGAGATGGTGGTCCACTCAGATGGGTAGAAGGGACATTCCATTGGGTATGCTTAGGTTGGGGGTTGTTAAATATATGTAACCCCCTCCTCCTTTGCAAACACTCCATGAAAAGGCAAACACCCCATCTTCAAAGGGTGTAGAGCAAAGGAAATCTGTGGGCTGCAAGGTCTGAGCTCCAGTTTAGGGCTCTGGAACCCCCATTCAATGGTATCACACTAAAACAACCCAGGAAATGTTTACTGACAGAAAGGGCTTTTCTGCTGTCATCTACTATGTAAGATTCAGCAAAAACAATATAAACAAGTTGAGAAAACTACAGGGGAAGAAATCTGTACATTGCACTGCCTCCGTTTTCCTGCAGTTGCACAGTTCTAAAAGAGAAGCATCCAACTGTCCCTTCTCAAGAGTCTGGAGCACAATGGCAGCTGCCAGTGCTACTCCTCTTCTGGTGTTCTTAGGGGGGGGGAGTCCTCTGCCTCCGCTGGAACTGGTAGAAGTCCTCCTCTCCCGTTTTCAAAGGAAAAGATCACAGCCAATATACCTTGATGAACACTTCAGCAAGGACAAAGTTCCTGTCCCTGACACCTGGATAGATCCACACTCCTGGGCTCAGCTCAGTAAAGTTTCTCCTGCTCTCCTTCCAATTGCTGTGAGAAAAGCAACCCAGTCTCCTAATGCCTTGAAAAAGCCATGGATCACCCCTCCCTTGAGCACTGGAGGGCTCATTCCCCTGCTGCCTCCCACCTGCTCCTTGGTCAACAGTACCCCCACAAGGACTCACTGGGTCTCTTATGTGTGTTGCCCGTCCAAGTTTCCCAAGTTTTATTTTTATTTACTACCCCGCACTTTGGCAGCCTTTGGGGTGGGTTACAATCTAAAATACATAAATAGAAAACATTGAACAGTTCTTTGCTGGAGACAATGATAGGACATGACCACAAGGGTAGGGGAAGAAATCCATTAATGATAGTGCAGTGGGGGGGGGGGGGGGGGCAGAACAAAATGGTGGCTAATATATTCCAGTGGATGATATGCATCTTTAAACAGATGCGTTTTAACATCTGTCTTGAATTTAGTCAGTGAGGTTTCCAATCTTAATGAGGGTGGGAGATCATTCCATGAACGGGGAGCTTGGACAGAGAAGATAACGTGTCTAGAACACGATAGCTGGGAACTACTAGTTGATTTTGTTGTGCAGACCTAAATGATCTAGGAGGGCAATACAGAATTATGTGAGAAGAGAAATATAGAGGTTCTCCTGAATTTAATATTTTATAAGTAAATAGTAGGAGTTTATATGTGATGCGATGAGTGACTGGTAACCAGTGAGCCTCTTTCAGATGAGGTGTAATATGGTTGTATTTTCTTCTATGTGTTATTAGACAAATAACAGTATTTTGAATAATCTGGAGTCATTTAATGTCTTTCATTCTAAGTCCTTGATAGAGAGAATTGCAATAGTCCAATTGGGAAATAAACAGGGAGTGAACTAGGATGTTGAGAGCTGATGGGTGAATGAGTGAGCAAATAGACCGTATTAGATGGAGTTTATAAAAACAACCGCAGATGACTTTTCGCAATCTGTGCTTTAAATGAAAGTTCAGAATCCAAGAAAACACCGAGAATGCAGACAGAGTCCATTCATGTAACCGGGACATTGGAAAGACAAATAGGTATTGGTAGTGTGATCTACGCAGCAATAGAAAAAAGAACAAGCTATGATTTCTCAGGATTAAGAATAAAGTGGTTTTCTTGAAGCCAGTTGGTGATAGTAGAGAGTTTAAAGTTTAGTTTTATAATATCAACTGGTGTACAAGTATCTAAAGTGTAGAGTACCTGGATATCATTGATTGGGCTAGTTCTAGAAATCAGGGGCGTAGCCAGACAGCCAATTTTGGGTGGGCCTGAGCCCAAAATGGATGGTCATGCAATTCAGCCCCTCCTGCCCCTCTGCTCTGCTCTCTCCTCTCCACATTCTGCCTGGTAAAAGCTGAGCATGTGCAAACGGGCTGGTGTGTGGTGCCAGCTCCCGTTTGGAAGAGCACTGGCTGCCTGAGGAGAAGGAAATCATCAGCTGGTGGGATTTGGGGATACCCACCAGCCACAGCAAGAGTGCCACAATTTTGAGTGGGCCTGAGTACAAATTGGGTGGGCCACAGCCCACCCAGGCCCACCTGTAGCTATGCTACTGGAAGGGGTGCCAGGAAAATATTGAAAAGGGAAGGTGATAGAGTAGAACCTTGTGGTAGACCTGTACCTAGATGGAATTGAGCTGAGGTTGATCCATTAAAAAGAACTGCATAAGATCGGTCCGTAAGATAAGAAGTAAACCATTTTAAGACATAAGTACATAAGTACATAAGTAGTGCCATACTGGGAAAGACCAAAGGTCCATCTAGCCCAGCATCCTGTCACCGACAGTGGCCAATCCAGGTCAAGGGCACCTGGCACGCTCCCCAAACGTAAAAACATTCCAGACAAGTTATACCTAAAAATGCGGAATTTTTCCAAGTCCATTTAATAGCGGTCTATGGACTTGTCCTTTAGGAATCTATCTAACCCCTTTTTAAACTCCGTCAAGCTAACCGCCCGTACCACGTTCTCCGTGGTTGATACCAATAGATCGAAGACGAAGAAGGAGAAGAGAATGATTTACTGTGTCAAACACTGCCGAAAGATCAAGTGATAAAAGAAGGACAGATTTAGCCTGGTCAGGGATTCAGTAGATGTAGGGCGTAATACCTAATAACGTGGTTTCAGTACTATGATGTTTCCTAAATGCCATTTGATTAGAATGCAGCATACAGGTCTTAGTTATAAATTCAGTAAGTTGATTGTGAACTATGGGATGGACAGCACATCCCTTACTATCACTTCACACTCCAGGGACTCTCCCATTTCAGGAAACTTTCCTGTTAGTGACGCAGTCATTAACAATCACAGTGGAGTCCTGGGGGGGGGGGGGGTATCCTAAATACATGTCCTATTTTACCCTCCCTCCCTCCCTCTAGTCCCTCTACCTCCCTCCCAAGAATGGTGTGAAGTGTGAATTTAGGGTCAGTACTTTACACTAGTTAGTTTCATAGGATGATTACCCAGAACATTAGTGTAACATGGTGCAAGGGTGTGCATACATTCCGGTGTTTGCACCACTCAAGATCTGTCCCACAGGACTTGTACTTCATGTGGTCACTCTGCAGGGAACAAGGTCTATTGCCTCGCTTGACTATATGAAGACCTAATTCTGTAAAACATAGGCAGATACTGAGTAATTGAATTATGATCTAATGTTGATTTCAGCGACTCAAGGGAAAATTCCTAAAAGTCGATAGACCCAATTTTCAGCAGCAGAGACAGGTGTTTTAATTAAAACACAGGGTTCAGTGCCACCATACATAGATTCAGCAGCGCTAAACATACCTACAATGTGGTCACCACTCAGGAGGTCTAAACTAAATATATAGCTTATCTGAACAGCAGCTAAAGGTTCCCACTATCTAGATACATTTCCACAGCTCACCCTCACTCCACTCCCTTTCTGCCCCTTTGCTATACACATGATAGTAGGAACATAGTAATAACATAGTAGTTGATGGCAGATAATGACCTACATGACCCATCCAGTATGCACAATAAGATAAACTCATAGCATATGGTATGATGTGATACTACATATGCATACTTGGTCTTGACCTGTCCTTGCCATTTCAGGGTACAGACCAGAGAAGTCTGCCCAGCCCTGGACATTCTCCCCATGTACTGGAGTTGCTGTCAAAGTACACTCCCGCCCATCCAGATGTGTCTAGCTATAATCAGGGCACAGACTGTAGAAGTCTGCCCTTATTTCCCAATTACTGGAGTTAGCATCTAAGCACCGCTAAGGAATCCGTTGTGTTTATCGCACAAAAATTTGGAATACAAGATAAAATGATTTAACATGCATTAATTGACATAATGCACATTACTTCATAGATTAAATCAATTTAATGTGCACTAAGGGACCGTTTAATTAGAGTACAGTAAAATCTGGACTTAGCGCATTCTAACACGAGACATTCCCATGCGCTAAGCCTAGATATATCACGGCATTTTTGTCAGGTTTAAAAAAAAATCTTTTTTGCAGGTCATGTGCTAATGTTCACTTTAGTACTCAGTACCTGCAAAGAATTAATGTGGGAGCACTTACCACCTATTTGATTTACATGTTTGTAGCATTACCCCTGATGCAGCCTTTGGGCAAAATATGGCCACATTGGGTTAACTTTTAATAAATTATTGCTGTTTGACCTTCATCTCTGATCCATTCTGTCTTCTGGTTCATAATTAATTTACAGCTCCTTACCACCCCTTGGGGTATGTTTACTAGGGTGCGTTAGCATTTTTAACGCACCTTTAAAGTTAAGCCATGTTAAACGCTAACACGCCTATACATTTCTATGGGTGTGTTAGCGTTTAATGTGCGTAAACCATTAACGCACGTTAAAACCGCTAATGCACCTATAGTGCACCTTAGTAAACATAGGCGCTTGTTTTGGGCTTGAACACACACTCTTCATGACACCCCCCCCCTCCTAAAAAGATTTTTTTTTTAAAAACAGCCTTATTATTGTGAGCGACCTGTGCATTAAAGGCTTGAGGCCCTTTAGAAAAAGGGCTCCTACATTTTAAGGCTCACAAATGAAGTGAGAATCTCTAGTACTTGCCTTGGCTTTAGGATTTTGTGACTTTGCACAGCACTGGTGGCCATCACAGTAATACTTAAGGGAAAGAGAAGGGCAAGGGGATGGGATTTGGTACACTGCCTTTCTGTGGTCACAATCAAAGTGGTTTACATATTATATACAGGTACTTATTTTGTACCTTAAAGTAAGAACTGGTACTGTCACAGAGTAGATTCAGTTGTGGTCAGCGTGCATATGTTAGATGATTTTCTGTACCAAAGCTGACCTTTAGCTTGAGGGTGATTGAAAAAAAATCTCTCTCTGGAGAGTTCAAGCATTTGCTGTAAATATTTCTTGCTGCTGATCGGCTACTCCGGAGACACGAGCTTTTTTGGCAGCACAAGTACCACTGGCTTACAAATGAGGCACAGTAACCCCAGAGCAATTATCAGGAAAGGAATGTCATGTGACGCACAGGGCTTGTAAAATTGGTAATTTCTCGGTTTTCAACAAGTTCAAATTGTCCATCTACTGAACAGTTTTGATAAAAGCGGTCAGGCTTGTCTCCGTGCTATTCAGGATTTGCTTTACTTGCTAGTGAAAATTAGCAAGTCAAACCATGCAAAAGCAGCAGATCAAAAACTTCCCATGCTGGCCAACCTGCCCCCTGGATGCAAGCAAATATATAAACAGATAATATCTGAACAACACTTCAGATATTATCTGTTTATATATTTGCTTGATTCTTTAAACTTGGATTTAGCTGAAAGCAGGTTGCATTCAGATATTTTAATTTATTTCATGTAATATACCGCCCTTCAGCATAATCAGAGCGGTGTACAAGTATTCAACAATCAAGTTGAAAGAACGCCACAAAATGTTCAAAGAAAAGAAGAGAAGAAGGAATAGAGTAGAATTAAATCTTCTAGGGCAGGCATCAATGCATCAAGCCTTTTTATAAGTTCACAAAGGTAAGGGCATTTCCACAATAAGTCATTTATATTTACACGTCAATCGTGCGCCTAATGTAGAGAAGTCATTTGGGTACCTAAGTGGTTTGCAAAGGGGAGTTCAGGTGACTGGAGTATGGGCAGGCCATAGGTTGGGGTAGACATTTAGATGGGTAACTTATACAATATTGTCAGTCGCCCACATGCCTGCTCGATTTTGAACCCCCCCCCCCCCCTATTTATGCCAGGTCTATGGCAGGTGTGAAGGGGGCACCTAAATGTACACTAGTAAGGACTCTTGGATATGGACCTCATTCCGCATTTCCCAGGCACCTAAACTGAGGCTCTATGATGTAGAATTGCCCCCATAGTGGCTGAATATATATGGAATAAAAGAAATTACAGGGCTGAACCCTGAGGCACACCTTGCTTTATTGCAGGGGTTCCAAACCTGTCCTGGGAGATCCATGGCCAGTCAGGTTTTCAGGATATCCAGAAGGAATATTTCATTTTGATATCTTTGTTTCATAGTTGCATTGTGCATAGCTTGATGTACTCAGATTTTTTCCATAGACACAAAGGGGGCAATTCTCTATCTGGGAACCATGATTTAGGGGCCTGGATGCAGCCCACTGAGTGCTAATTGTATAATGCCATCTGTGCACCCAGTTTCCTTTCTAGAATACTAGCATTAGTCAGCATGTATTTACCTCCATTTAAGATGTGCCCACTTAAGCAATGTCAAGAGCAAATGTGCATGCCTAAATGTAGCTTACAGTATTCTGTCACGCCCAGCCTCATCCCCTCTGAACGCCCCTCTTGCATTTACACACTACGCGAGTTGTGTGCATGATTTATAGAATAGCGCTGAGCAGTCACCAGGATGTGCACAAGTGTAAAAAGGTATTTTAAAAGGTTTGGACAAGTTCTTGGAGGAAAAGTCCATAGCCTGTTATAGAAGCTCATATGTACTGTTTCTTTCACATCTTTGGAGGGTAGGATGGGGTCAGTGACCACTGGGGGAGTAAGGAGGTCATGCCTTAATCCATCCAGTGGTCATCTGGTCATTTTGAGCACCTTTTGTGACTTAGTTGTGATTGAAACAGGTCTAGACCAAAACATCTAACTTTTAGCCCTGGACATTTTAACTTTGTTCCATTATGGCAGAAAAACATCCATGTTTTGGGAACACCCATATCCTTCCCCCAGCATGCCCCCTTCTGATTATATATGCACTGCAGAGAAAAACATCTCAAATCCAAGTTTTGAGAATTGCGGTTTGGACGTTTTTCGGAGAAAAACATCCAAATGCCACTGTATGCCGTTTTTGAGATGTTTTTCTCATTTGAAAATAAGCCCCTTAGTCTCCTTCTGAAATGGAGAACAAATGTCCATGAACTTGCCATGTCCTTGTCCCACCCAAGGTATACCCAGACCACGCCCCCTTTCCATTTGTACGCACTCGGTTTGATACATGCATATCCCAGCTTTGTAAAATAGGGACTTAGACATTTATGCAAGACATTAAGTGCCTGGTTTATGCACATCTCAAATGTTACTAGAACTTGCAAAATGTGGCCATAGGTAGTGAGTTACTAGAGAGCGTCATCCAAAAGTTTGATTTTCTTTCAAAGGAAGTAGTTTTGAACGTCAGGAAGGTGAGCACATTTCCCCTCCCACAACCACTGAGGTAAAAAAAAAAAAGAAGTTAGCTGGGAGTTATGCGTTAATCCAAGCAGGTATAAATGTCAATGGATAAAACTTCCAAAGTGTTCATGTTTTGCTATTGTAAAATATGGTATAGCTAGACAGTACACCCAGAACATACCTCCTGTGAAACTTTAAAAGAGCCATGTATGCATGTTTGCTAAATTACAGGTATAAACGCACTTTTTTGTGTGTAAATGGTATGTAATTAACCTCTTTTTGGTGTGTATGTTAAAGCAGAAGAGAGTAAAATGCATGACCGCTACCAAGCCAATTCTGAACTGAGCTCAGCTGTCTTCTCGAGCCTTTGCTGAGAATTTATCTGTGATGGATAAATTGCGCTCAGGACCCAGGGCAGGTTAACTCCTGGTCATCAGTGGTGGTGCTGCCCTTATCTACAAAATCCTCAGGGATGTTTGATATTACTGAAGAGACAAGACAGATATTGGAATGTCATACATTTCTCTTTGAGTGTCTTTAATTGAACAGTCAGTAAAAAATGCAGGTTACGTCCTAGTGGTATCCACATTTTGCAACAGTGATGCATCTAATATTTATACACTTTCTAAGTTTATCTTCTAAAAGCAATACATCATTAGATATATACACAGTAACTCCAAGCAACTCATTGTACACAATAGGTCTTTTTCTTTTTCCCACCCACCTTCAGAACAATATAATTTCCTTACACCAATAAGGTTTTATTTTCACATATAGACAGAAAGGAGATAATTCTATAAGGAGCTGCCTGATTTAGGTGAGTAGCAAGCATCTAAATGCTGGAATTTTAGTCATTTATGTACATAAATTACTGACTATGCGCATATCTTTTGCATGGGTGGAGTCTGGGCAGATCATGGATGGGCCACACTTTCATGTGTAACTTATAGAATACTATAAGTTCCCTATGTAAGTGATCACACCTAAACACATTCACACATATACAGCCTGCTATACTAGTATTTTATAATGAAATGACTCCCAACAGGCTCTTCTAGATGCCTAAATCTAGGAGTCCTTAATAGAATCACCCTTGAAATCCTTAAGTTATCGGACTTAAGAGAAATCTGTTAACAAAGTTTACGGACCAGCCCTCAATTTTCCTTCTCTCTGTAATCTTATTATGTTTCAATTTGTACAACTTGCGAGCCACAAGACCAGTGTGGCTTCTGTACTGCGAACAAAGCCTCAGTTCATGGCAATCATTCTGTGCTACAGATTGTGAGACAGGGGAGGGGTGGGGGCTTGAATTTCTTGCTCTGAATCACCAGGGTCTGGATTCTGCAAGTTCCCAAGCTGTCCATATGATAGACTACTAAAAGATGCTACTTTTCCCTTTGGGATAGTCACAGAGATACTCACTGTTATCCCCAAAGATCCCCCCCCCCCCCCCCCACAGACAAGATGTCCCCCACCCCTCTGAATTTCAAAGAACAGAGGCCTAGCAGCACAAGGAACCTGCATCATGGAATCTCAGTTTTCAAGGGTTAATGTAATAAAACGGAAACCAAACTAACTTCCTCTCAAGATTTTCATCTGTTTGCAAAAAAGGTCATAAATAAAAATAAGATAAAACAAAACAGAGAAGATACAATGATATCTTTTTGATTGGACTAACTTAAAACATTTTGACCAGTTATTGAAGATCCAAAGAAGAAAGTATTATCTTCGAAAACTAGTCAACAAATTTATTTAGTCCAATCAAAAAGTATTATTTTAGCTTCTTTCCCTTTATTTCTACTTATTTCCTTTTAAAAGTGCACAAACACGGCTACCACACCAGTTTATCCAGGTTTACAAACGAAACCACATTCCATAAACATGACAAATCTTATGACTGGGATCATAGGTACAAAGTTTTCAAAACAGAGGTTCAACATTTCGAGTTACAGTTCATCGCGTGCCGTGATCAGATGTTTATACTTCTGGAGACAGCTGGGGACAGGTGAATGCGTCAAAACTGCAGCCCTGTGCTTCAGGAGGAAAGATGGTTTTCTTTGTAATGCACTGGGTTGAGCTGAGGAAGGGATTGTAGTCCGGGCCCCTTAGTATTAGGGAAACTCCCCTCCCCCCCAAATCACAGCTTTAAGAAGGATTTGCTGTCATCTGGCCCCACTCCTTACATATTCAGCATGAGGCTATGAAATGGATTCTCCATGCGAGCACTGAAGAGATTCTTTCTGGGACTGAACTTGTCCTGGAAATCCAGTGAAAATGTGGGAGGGGGCGGGGGAGGGGGCGGGGGAGGGGGACAGGGGGAAATAGAGACTGAGGGAGCCTGTATGTCACAGTGCAGTAGGTCCCAGTGTTCAGGATTCAGTGCTATTCAAAGAGCCAGTTGTAGCTTGCTCATATTCCTCTGGTGCATATTGTGATGACGAACTAGTTCATCAGATCGGGCAAATTTCTTTTGACAACTGGGCCATCGACAGCTGAAAGGCTTCTCACCTGTTATCATAAAAAATATATCCAATTATCTTATATGATAAGCATAATACCACATCAAAATACATTGTGCCAGAATTTTAAACTACTTATGATTTTTAAATATTCCCCCCCCCCCCCCAAAAAAAAAAAAAAATGATGTGATGTGAAGGCATGAAATTGTGAACTTTGGGGGGATTTTCATCTTTTATTGGCTTTTCCATATAACTATCCAATGTTAAAAAGTACAGAATCCAAAGTGAAAACATGAGTTTTGACTGGATTACAGAATATAATTTGGAGCCTTTTCACATAATGTTACATTTATTGAGATGCAGTGTCCTTGGAAAGAAGTTTAACGCTTCAGCTGCAGGTAGGGAATCTGAACCTCAGAGGGGGGCAATCGACAGCCTTCCTGCCTCCCATTCAGCTGGGAGGATAGAGCTTAATTACAGCCGCAGACAGAGGCGTTTAGGGGACAGAAACATTTTTAGTCACATCAAAATCACAGGGTCATTGAGATCTAAACACCTTGTGCTGAATGAAATTGGGAATTTATGTTATAAATACTACTGAAACATGTTCCTCTTGCTTCAAGCTAAACTTGGAAATTGAAACTAAATCAAATGCAGCTTTTGTCTATCCCTGCATTACAGTTGCTTTCTGGTTGGTCCTGTTTTACACACAGAGAGGTGGGGGAAAGAAAAAAATGCAGCACCTCAAATTGAAATGAAGGAGTGAATACACTGGTTAGTATCTCCCAGACACGGGAAAGGCCTCGGACAATTTAGTAAACTATCCAACACCATTCTAAAACGTCTCTTCAAATGAGTGTTTCATGTTTCCTCTTCATGATCCTAATTCTATCAAGACAATAAAAGATCACTTTCTATGTAATTATTCTAAAACTCTTTACACAGGGAATAGGGAATAGGTTGAGAGGTGAGGAAGCAGGGTAAGAGGAGAGGGAACAGGGTGAGGGAAGGAATGGGGAGGGAACAGGGTGAGTAGCGAGTCAACAAGGAGGGAACAGGGAGGGAAGGAATGGGGAGGGAACAGGGTGAGTTAACGAGGGAACAGGGAGGGAAGGAACAGAGGGAACAGGGTGAGAGAAGGAACAAGATGAGAGGGAAGGGAACAGTGAGAAAAGGAACAAGGAAGGGACATGAGAGGAGAGGGAAACAGGGGGAGTAGAAAGTTAACAAGGAGGGAGCAGGGAGAGAAGGAACAGAGGGAAGAGGGTGAGAGAAGGAACAAGATGAGAGGAGAGGGAACAGAGTGAGAGAAGGAACAAGGAAGGGACAGGAGAGAAGAGAGGGAACAGGGTGAGAGAAGGAACAGGAAGGGATCAGAGGAGAGGGAAGAGGATGAGAGAAGAGGGAAAAGGGAGTGAGAGTTTCTAATGACTGCAGCAGTTTAAACCTTTGACAATAAAAGAGATTTAGGAGTCAGAATGGTTGGAGTGCAAAGGGCTGGGTAATCGTAATTTTGTATAATATCTGCATATATTAGAAAGAGTATGTCCATCGGTTGCATGTCAGATATGTGAAGTATTATTTATTTTTGAATAAAGCAGAAGATTATCTGCATTACACTATGGTAATTATTCCCTGCTTATTCCATTTCTCTGCTGTTGTACTTATGGTGGGTTTATGGCTCTCTGAGTTGGAGCTGAGTGATGGAGACACACAGTAGAGAACCAGAGCCATTAATATTTCTGCTGTTTGAAATGCGTATATGGAGTTTTTCAGTTCCCTCCACAGGAAAGATCTGACAGTGCATCACATATAAAACCCTCGATGACTTACGATCAAAATACTTCCTTCAGCTCCAAAATTATCATGAAAACAATGTGGTGTGGCAGAGAGCTCCCCACGGATCTTGAAACATATTTCATCATTTACTTTGCCTGATGAGCACAGCAGAGGTCACCAGGGGGTCTTTTACTAAGGCATTCTAAGGGATTTAGGGAGAACTAATGATTAGCATGCGCTAAATGTTATATAGCCCAGAGGACTATAATGTGATGCATGGCATTTAGCATATGCTAAATTAGTGGTTCCCAAACGTTTTCAGTTCACAGCACCCTTCGCGGCACCCTCCCCCCCCCCCCCCCCCCCCCCCCCATGGCTACAACCGTCTCTTTTTTTTTTTCCTCTCCACACATTTGAAATCTAAGGAGTTCTTCTGGAACTCCTTAGATTTCAAATGCTCTCTAGCCCTCCTATTTCAATATATTCTGTAAATATTAAGAAAATGAAATAAATGTGAAGAAAGGTTTACGCACTTGTTTTACCTGTATGAGTCCTGGTGTGAGTTTTCAGATGATCAGAGCGGGAGAATTTTCTCTGACAGGTTTTACACTGGAATGGTTTCACACCTAAACAGACAAAAGAAGGTCTAGACATGTGCTTTGAGGCCTTTCTGGCGGGAGATTTGGAGTCAAGCAGTTGGGAAACCTTGCTTTTCATATTCAAAACCAAGCGATTTTTCTACTTAGGAAAAGTGGAACTCCAGATCCAAGGATTCCATTCACCTTACAAAATTTCTTCCCCATGAATTAAAGGGCCTGACCAATTGCTATCTTTTGCTAATTATGTTTTCTCAGGATTGAATAATATTTGCAATACTGCATTTCTGCTTTATAAAATGCCTTCCTGGGTTATTTTATTTGTATTTTGTACAAGGGAATATTTCTGTTTGACATTTTCCTCCTGATAATGGCAAACACACTAGAAGGCAAGTGATATTTGATTTAAAAATAGCATTTTAGCTTTTTAAGGAAAGCTCTTAAATCCCCACACATCAATGTGCATCGAGAGCCAGATTCTATAAATCACGCTCAAAATGGGCACCAGAAAAGATTGACTTACGCCTACTGGACCCCGGTGTAAATGCTGGTGCCCGGTATTCTGTAACAATGCACACAATTTCTCACAATGCCCCTCCCATGGCCATGCCCCCTTTTGAGTAACACACTATCCCCCCAATATTCAAATGCATTTAACAGGCCAGGAACAACACCTGGCTGGTTTTTTCATCCATTTTGATACAGAAAGTGAAAGTGCCTTGGTGCTTTGTAGCTTTTACTACATGAGACGTGGGGTAAGGAATAATATATTGTAGAGGAATATATTCGAGTTATTCCCCAAGTTTTCCACGTCATCACTGTGACCCCTGACGCAGGTGCTAGTCACCGAAACACGGCCCGTGTCGGGTCTTTTTGTCAACGCTCATTCATTAAAGAACTGTGTTCCATTTTTAAAGGCCCGTGGTGCTGTTTTTTTTTGTTTGGACTTTAGTTTGTACTTTGTTCCCTCTCTTTTGTTACATTCTTATAGTTTTCCTCATGTGCAGTCTAATTCCAGATTTAGCTCCCCTTCAAACCAAAGTTTCTTCAGTTTCCATATGGTTGTCATCTCACAGACTTGTTCTTAACCCAGAAAAAACCAGTACTTGCTAGATTACAGGAACACATTCAAAGCCTTCTTTGACACCATTCCTATTTTGTCTTCCCATTCCACCATCGACTCATTTCATTATCTGAGAGTTATTATCGATAGTGGTCTCTCCTTTGATAAACAGATCTCTCAAATGATTAGGAATGGCTTTTACTGGCTGTGATCTATTTCTCACTATGTGGATTTCTCATCCCTTCATGTTTTGCTTCATGTTTTTATCATTTTACGGTTAGACTATTGTAATATGGTTTTACAATGGTCTCCCCCATTTTCAACGGTGTCAGTTGCAAACCCTACAAAGCACTGCTGCACGACTATTTTTTAGGCTAAGAAATTCGATCACGTTATCTTCTACTTAGGCAGCTCCACTGGCTTCCTATGAAATATTGGGCACAATTTAAAATTCTTCGTCTTATCCATAAGATACTGCATATACAGATAAACCTTCTTACCTGTCTTCTGTGATCATTCCTTATACCCCATCTCGTGCTCTACGTTCCCTTGATTCTTACCGATTAGTTTTACCCTCTCCCAAATTAGCCCATTATAATGCTAGCAGGAAGGCAGCTTTTATTTTTTGGTTCCAAATCTGTGTAATAACTTACCCCCAGAGATTAGGTCAGAACTTTCTCTAACCTGGTTTAAACTTTTATTAAAAACTCATTTTTTTCAATTGGCTTTTAATGTTTTCCTGCATGGTTAATTTTAATTTTCACTCAGTGCCTGGCCTATAGCACAGATGCATAAAACTTAGTCTACTGTTATCTTACTTTGTCTTTGTCTGAATGGTTGTTGAACTTTTTTGATTGAGTTCTTTCCTTGCTGCTATGTTTTGTGATTTTAAAATGTATACAGCCTTGATCTCTAACAAAGTAAAAGCAGTATCTCAAGTCTCGATTAAACTTACTTTTTACTTTTCAGCTACCTATCAAATTTCCATCTTCTTCTCTCACCCACTAGTTCTCCCATTCCCCATCTCACTCCTTCCCCAGCCCTCCATTCCTCTTCATCTTCAATCTACTCCCCATAACCATTTTTCTACCCTTTGTAATCACTATTCTCTCATTCATTTCCTTGCCACCCCCTCCTGCCCATCCTGGCCTCTCCCACATGGTTTCACCATCCCCAGCATCTTCCTCCTTCCACCCTTCTAGCCCAGCATCTACTCCCTCTTTCTCCCCTCCCCACCCTTGTAGCCTGACATCTCCCTGTCCCTTCTCTCTTCCCTCCTGCCCTCTCCCCCATAGTCCAGTAGCTCTCCCTCTCTCTTCCCTCACTCCCATTGTCTGGCTTTTCTCCATTACCCCCTTCTGCTCCTAGATCCAACATTTCCCTCTTTCTCCTCTCTCCACCTCCTGTGCATTTCTCCCTTTCTCTCATCCACCCCATATCCAACATCTCTCCCTCTCTCCCATAGTCCACCATCTCTTTTTCTCTCCCTTCCTTATGCCCCGGGTCCAACATCTCTCTCTCCCGCCCCCATGCAGCATCTCTCCCTTTCCCTCCACTGTCATGTCTAACATTTCTCCCTCTCTTCTCCTTCTCTCCACAGGCATCATCTATCCCTTCCCTCCACCTCTATTTCCAACATTTCTTCCCTCTCTCTCCCCTCTCCCCCTCCATGCAGCATCTATCCCTTCCTCTCCTCCACCCTATGTCCAATAATTCTCCCTCTCTTGCCCCTCCCCATGTGAAGCATCTCTCCTTCCCTCCCCCACATGCATCTCTTTTCTTCCCTCCCCTCAACCCCCATGTCCAACAAGTCTCCCTCTATCTTCCCTTCCTACCTCCCATTGTCGCTCTCTTGAATGGGTCCCTGGCTGCAGCAGCGATTCCCAAATGCTGCCTGCCGCTAACCTGGAAGCATCCCTTCTGCCACATCCCACCCAGGCAGAAACAGGAAGTTGCAACAGAGGGGGCAGGGTGCAACAAAGGGGATGCTTCCGGGTTAGCAGCAGGCAGCATATGGGACTTGCTGCCACTACCCGTTAAAGAGAGAGTGATGCTTGTTAAGGGAGGGAGATGCAGGACCACCAGCGCTGTCAAGGGTGCACCACTGCTGGGTGGGCCCAGGCCCACCCTGGCCCAACCATGGCTATGCCCCTGATTAGAACATAAGAAATCATTGCTTGGTTCAAATTCTGAGCATTAAAAATTCTCTCCTTCTCTTTTTATATCTGCACAGCAGCAATAGCTGTAGCACTCATGGTGCTTACGGAAAACTGCTGATTACTGTTAATTTCTTCTGGTCCACCTACCAATATTGCAAATGTTTCTAGGGACTGTGTGAGAAATACCCCTGTTATAATTATGCCTCTATTCTTATGAAATGTAACATATTTTCAACATTAAAAGTCACTGGTTAAAGGAGCCACTGGTGCCCAGATAGCGTGGGATCAATTCAGCAAACAGCACAAGAATGTCACAGAAATTGTGAAAATAGTAGCCCAGGGAGGAGGCAACTATAGCCGGTAACTCGGAAAGTTTACAAAATGAAGTCACCAGGTAAGCGATAAACATTTCTGCCTTTCATGACTGCTTTTGTTGTGTTAAAAATAAGTACATAGATATAAGATGACACTAGCACTGGTATCTCTCTAACTTTTATTGGGTCAACCATAGGATGCTGCAGTTGAAGAGCTTTTGAGACTGTGGCGGTCCCTTCTTCAGGTGAGATCGTAAGACTGAAGCAGGTAGGACAGCAGCAGTGCAGAAAGGTAAGCCACCACCCCTGGAAAAGCTGTCCACAAACCTGGAGCTTCACTGATATTTTATCTGAGCTACAGTGGTGTCTCATTACTTGCCCTGAACTACACATTGTCATTCAACATACCTGTATGTCGCCTTTGGTGTCGTTTCAGCTGGTCTGAACGAGAGAATCTCCTCTCACAGTCCTTGAAATCACACTGGTATGGCTTCTCACCTAAGAATAGAAAGCTTGAAGATATAAAGCGGGTAAACTGGAAGCTTGTTATCACTATCCAGCTCATAATCGATAGTGATCGCCGGCCATTTCCCAACACAAATCGGGAGATGGCCGGCGATCTTGGAAAAGCGGCAAAATTGGTATAATCAAAAGCTGCTTTTTTGACAGCATCGCCGCTTTCCCGTCGCCTCGCCGGTGAAAGTTCAAAGGGGCGTGTTGGCGGTGAAGCGAAGGCAGGACATGGGCGGGTATGGGTGTGGCTACCAGATAGCCGGCTTTCGCCGATAATGGAAAAAAACGGCGTTAAGCAGTATTTCACCGGGTTTACTTGGTCCTATTATTTTCACAACCAAGCCTCAAAAAGGTGCCCCAACTCACCAGATGACCACTGGAGGGAATGGGGGATGACCTCCCCATACTCCCGCAGTGGTCACCAACCCCCTCCCATACTAAAAAAATAAAAATAAAAACCTTTTTTGCCAGCCTGCATGCCAGTCTCAAATGCCATACCCACTTCCATGACAGCAGAATGTGTTCTATCCTCTGACAGCCTTTCCCTGGTTGTGATTTGGCTCTCGAGTGAGTGTGACACCTTTTCTGTTAGGTGCACTGCAGAGTCACATCAGCAATGCATTGTGGTGGGTGTAGGGTAGTGGGCTCTACTCCCATGGTGCTTTTCCCCCTGCTAACTGGGTCAGAGTGTGCCCTGTTGTGTTTCCGGTAGTCCATGAGGTAGTGGCCATTTTTGTAAGGCAGTTTTAGTTCCCTTTCATGTGTTACCCACGTTAGAGAACTTAGTTCTTACCTTGAATGTGGCTGAAAGAGGGCATTGTACACCATTCTACCAGCTCTGACCTACTGCTAATCTCAGTACCAGGGAGACTCTTTGCCAGTGGGGCACAATCTCTGATCTGCAGTTAACTGTGAGTAAATGTGCTTATTCAAATAAAGGACTTTTTCAAAGAGATTAGTCTTCAGGTGTCAACTGGCGTGCCAAGGTTATACAGCAGCAACAAGTCCTAGAGGCCTGCGTGTATGCAGGTCCCTGGAGCACTTTTAGTGGGTACCGTAATGCACTTAAGGCAGGCGGACCCAGGCCCATCCCCCCCCCCCACACCTGTAACACTTGTGCTGGTAATGGGAGCCCTCCAAAACCCACTGTACTCACATGTAGTTGCCCCCTTCACCCCTAAGAGCTACGGTAGTGTTGTACATTTGTGGGTAGTGGGTTTTGGGGGGGTTGGGGGGGCTCAGCAACCAAAGTAAGGGAGCTATGCATGTGGGAGCAGTTTCTGAAGTCCACCGCTCTGACCTCTAGGGTGCCCAGTTGGTGTCCTGGCATGTGAGGGGGACCAGTGCACTACAAATGCTGGCTCCTCCCACGACCAAATTCCTTGGATGTCGCCGGGTTGGAGATGGCCGGCATTGTTTTCCATTATTGCTGAAAAACAAAACTGGCCATCTCAAACCCAGCGAAATCCAAGGCATTTAGCCGGGCTAAACCGTATTATCGAACAAAAGGATGGCCGGCCATTTTTTTCGATAATACGGTTCCGGCCAGTTGTAGCGCCGCCGCCAACATAGATCGCCAGCGATCTATTTGGTCGGTGACATTTGATTATGCCCCTCTATGTGAGCTTAAGCACAAAGGGGTCCAATTACCCAGCAGCCCTGAACTTGAAAAGGTGAATAGAAGCCAAATATTGGGTTTTCCTCAATATCCAGTGGTGTGAAAAGGATGATGTGAAGGATCATTTTCCACAGGTCGTTTAGATAGAAAGAGGGACTTCCAAGTTGAGATCTTAACAATTTCCAGACTGTTTTACAAAAGGCTCACAGGACTCGGAACTTTTTGAAAAATACCAATAGGATCAGGGAAAATACTTAGGCCAGTGGTTCCCAAACCTGATCCTAGAGGCACCCCAACCAGTCAGGTTTTTAGGATATCCACAATGAATATTCATGAGAGAGATTTGTGTGCAGTGGAGGTAGTGTAAGCAGATCTCTATCATAAATATTCATTATGGATATCCTGAAAACCTAATTGGCTGGGGTGCCTCCAGGACCAGGTTTGGGACCCACTGACTTAGGCAATTCTCCCTCTTCAAATCTCCTATTTTTTACCTCTCCATTATTTGTTAGGATTTATTTACTGCCTTTTTGAAGGAATTCACTCAAGGCAGTGTACAGCAAGAATATGTCAAACATAAGCAATAGACAATTATAGCAGTAAAATATTCAAACAACAGTATAAAGTATGGCATAGCATGCTACATTATAAGGCCAACACAATACACAATAAAACATTTTAATAGACAGCATACGATGTAAGCAAAGATTGAACATATAGGCAGATAAGATAGAGTAACAGGAGTAAGAAAATAAGGGACTAATTTTAAAAATGTTGCAAATACCACTACCACTGCTGCTTATCAGTTCTATAGCGCTACTAGATATATGCAGTGCTGTACACTGAAAATGTAAGAGACAGTCCCTGCTCGGCAGAGCTTACAATCTAATCAAGACAGACAAAACAGAACAAATAAGGGAATTACTTAAGGTGGGAATTATAAAACTGACATGGGTACTGAACAAGTGAACAGGAGTTAGGAGTTAAAAGTAGCCTCAAAAAGGTGGGCTTCTAGATGGCCAGAGATGGAGCTTGATGTACTGACTCAGAAAGTCTATTTCAGCCATATGATGCGGCAAGATAAAAGGAACAGAGTCTGGAGTTAGCAATGGAGGAGAAGGGTACAGATAAGAGATATTTACCCAATGAACGGTGTTCCTGGGGAGGAGCCTAGGGAGAGATAAGAGTGGAGAGTACTGAGGAGCTTCAGAGTGAATGCACTTGTAAGTCAATAAGAGGATTTTGAATTGTATGTGGAAATGGATAGGGAGCCAATGAAGTGACTTGAGGAGAGGACTAATATGAGCAAAGTGACACTGGCAGAATATAAGTCGTGCAGCAGAATTTTGAACAGATTAAAGGGGAAGGAGATGGCTTAGTGGGAAACCTGTGAGTAGCAAGTTGCAATAGTCTAAGTGAGAGGTGATATGAGTGTGGATAAGGGTTTTGGCAGGGTGCTCAGAAATGAAGAGGCAAATTTTGGTGATGTTATAGAGAAAGAAATGACAGGTTTTAGCAGTATGTTTGATATGTGCAGAGAAATAGACAGAGGAGTCAAAGATGACCCCAAGTTTACGATCTGATGAGAGAGGGAGGATGAGAGTGTTATCCACAGAGATAGAGAATGAGGGGAGAGGTGTGTTTATGGGGAAAGAACCTCAGTCTTGGCTATGTTTAGTTTCAGATGGCAGTGAGACATCCAGCCAGCAGTGTCAGACAGGCAGGCTGAGACTTGGGCCTGGATTCCTGCTGAGATTTCTGGTATGGAGAGGTAGATCTGGGAGTCATCAGCATAAAGGTGATATTGAAAACCATGGGAGGAGATCAGAACACCAAGGGAAGAAATATAGATGGGAGGAAAGAAAAGGCCCCAAGATAAAGCAAATGAGGTCAGCAAGGTGCTTGAATATTATCTTAGCTAGGGTAGGAATAGATAAACATCTCCTGCTATAGTATGTGTAGCCGGTGTCATTCCTTGTATGTGTGTGACTAGCAAGTTAGTTACTTCTCCCATTAAAGGCCTGGTTGTACAGCCAAACTTTCACCTGCTTCCTGGAGATAGTTTTGTGTTAAGCGAAGCCTTTCAGGGTGTGCATTCCAGAGTCTGGGGGCTACTTCAGAGAAGGCTCGCTTGGGGGTATCACATTGTGTGATGACCTTTGGAGAGGGTGTGGTTAGAGATACTCCTTGGGAGGATCTTAGTGACCTTGGAGGTGTATAGAGGGAGATCCTGTTCTTCAAGTACTCTGGGCCATTTTCTTTAAGGGCCTGGAAGGTCAAACATAAAGTTTTAAATTTGGCTCTGTATTGAACTGGTAGCTAGTGAGGTGTTTGAAAAAAATGATGTGATGTGGTGTGGTCACGTTGCTTACAACCATCTATTAGTCTTGCTACAGCATACTGAAACAATTGGAGCTGGTGCAGACCCTTTGTAGTCAGACCAGTGTAGAGTGCATTACAGTAATCCATAATCCTCCCTCTTTCCCTCTCCTATTCCTTCTCTTCCCCTGATCCTCCTTCTTACCCTCCTTTCCCTTCCCACTTCCTCATCCTCCCTCTACCCCTCTCCTTTCCCCTTGTACTCCATGATCCTCCCTTTCTGATCCCCTCTTTTTCCCAGATATTGTCATTTCATTTCATCCCCCGCATGTGATATAACTAGTGCTACAAAGGTAGTTAATAGAAATTGGTGCTGTAAAATCTAAGGCCATGTTTTCTGAATTTATAAGCTTCTAGAAAGATTGGGAACAATATTGTTGTTAGGGTGAGACTTACCAGTGTGCTTTCTACTGTGCATCTGCAAGTGGGACAGTTTAAAATAACGCTTGTTACAGCCGGGATATGCACACATGAAAGGTCGCTTCTCATTCGTTTCAGAGGCTGACCTAACAATGGCTGGGGTTACTCCTGGTACTCGCCGCATATCCTGCAAAAGTGAAACACATGGAAATTCTGGGTAACTGCAAAAAGACTGATCCATTCACTGTATAGGTGATCACTCAAACTGAACACTGCTTGTGCCAGATAAAGACCAAGTCAGTAACGGTGATGGAGTTTGGTCTCTGCACCTGGGTCTCAGCGAGAGACCCATAGTGACTCGTACATGCTCTTCATACTAGTGGATTAGCTCATCTTCTGCACGAAGAATGTGGGTCTTATGTTATCTTGTAAACCACATCCTCGAACTGAAGGTCAACTCAAAGCAGTTTACATCAGATAATCACATACATGATCATAATGCAGTGCATCAATAAAATACAATAACACATTAATAAATATAGTCCTAAGATACAAATACAATAATATACAGTGGTGGAAATAAGTATTTGATCCCTTGCTGATTTTGTAAGTTTGCCCACTGACAAAGACATGAGCAGCCCATAATTGAAGGGTAGGTTATTGGTAACAGTGAGAGATAGCACATCACAAATTAAATCCGGAAAATCACATTGTGGAAAGTATATGAATTTATTTGCATTCTGCAGAGGGAAATAAGTATTTGATCCCCCACCAACCAGTAAGAGATCTGGCCCCTACAGACCAGGTAGATGCTCCAAATCAACTCGTTACCTGCATGACAGACAGCTGTCGGCAATGGTCACCTGTATGAAAGACACCTGTCCACAGACTCAGTGAATCAGTCAGACTCTAACCTCTACAAAATGGCCAAGAGCAAGGAGCTGTCTAAGGATGTCAGGGACAAGATCATACACCTGCACAAGGCTGGAATGGGCTACAAAACCATCAGTAAGACGCTGGGCGAGAAGGAGACAACTGTTGGTGCCATAGTAAGAAAATGGAAGAAGTACAAAATGACTGTCAATCGACAAAGATCTGGGGCTCCACGCAAAATCTCACCTTGTGGGGTATCCTTGATCATGAGGAAGGTTAGAAATCAGCCTACAACTACAAGGGGGGAACTTGTCAATGATCTCAAGGCAGCTGGGACCACTGTCACCACGAAAACCATTGGTAACACATTACGACATAACGGATTGCAATCCTGCAGTGCCCGCAAGGTCCCCCTGCTCCGGAAGGCACATGTGACGGCCCGTCTGAAGTTTGCCAGTGAACACCTGGATGATGCCGAGAGTGATTGGGAGAAGGTGCTGTGGTCAGATGAGACAAAAATTGAGCTCTTTGGCATGAACTCAACTCGCCGTGTTTGGAGGAAGAGAAATGCTGCCTATGACCCAAAGAACACCGTCCCCACTGTCAAGCATGGAGGTGGAAATGTTATGTTTTGGGGGTGTTTCTCTGCTAAGGGCACAGGACTACTTCACCGCATCAATGGGAGAATGGATGGGGCCATGTACCGTACAATTCTGAGTGACAACCTCCTTCCCTCCGCCAGGGCCTTAAAAATGGGTCGTGGCTGGGTCTTCCAGCACGACAATGACCCAAAACATACAGCCAAGGCAACAAAGGAGTGGCTCAGGAAGAAGCACATTAGGGTCATGGAGTGGCCTAGCCAGTCACCAGACCTTAATCCCATTGAAAACTTATGGAGGGAGCTGAAGCTGCGAGTTGCCAAGCGACAGCCCAGAACTCTTAATGATTTAGAGATGATCTGCAAAGAGGAGTGGACCAAAATTCCTCCTGACATGTGTGCAAACCTCATCATCAACTACAGAAGACGTCTGACCGCTGTGCTTGCCAACAAGGGTTTTGCCACCAAGTATTAGGTCTTGTTTGCCAGAGGGATTAAATACTTATTTCCCTCTGCAGAATGCAAATAAATTCATATACTTTCCACAATGTGATTTTCCGGATTTAATTTGTGATGTGCTATCTCTCACTGTTACCAATAACCTACCCTTCAATTATGGGCTGCTCATGTCTTTGTCAGTGGGCAAACTTACAAAATCAGCAAGGGATCAAATACTTATTTCCACCACTGTATTAAGAACTTATCTTCAAAGTACATAGGATAGTGGTCTTTTCTTAGGGCGTCTTTTACTAAGGCACACTCACGTTTTTAGCGCGCACTAAAATTTTGGGCACGCTAAATGTTAGAGTCCCCCATAGGAATGCATTGGTGTCTCTAACGTTTAGCGCGCCCACAATTTTAGCTCATGCCAAAAACGTGAGTGCGCCTTAGCAAAAGTCCCTCTTAGTTTCTCCTCCCTGGCCTGAGTATTGTGTCCTCATACCTCATTTTTCTTTACAAAGATGTTACTGTCTTTTTCAATCCGGTTAAACAGTGTCCACTTTCAGGAACTGTGTTGGGTACATTGGGAGGTAATAGGAAGACAACTTTTTCTTAACCAGAATGTTGCTATAATTCATTGTTTTTTTTCCAAAATATTGTGTAAAGTGCATTCTATTTATTCTCACTGCAACTACCTCTTAGAAGCTTTGGTATATTTCAATAGAATCAGCTTTGCCTTTAACTGTATTAGCTAATTCTGCTGCTTAACACTTCCAGGAAGACGTAGGATTGTAGAATTAAATCTATAAAGTACGTGGGTAACATTTATGCTCCTATTATGTGTAGAAATGTTTAGGATAATGGCAAATGTGCATAAATGCCAAAAACTCTGCCTAGATGAATTCTATAAATACGGACATATCTTACAAGGCACCTATTTTACAGGTAAAGGGGGGAATCACGGATTTAGATATATCGCTTTTTTGTGGTACCACCAAAATGGTTTACGTTTATTATACGCAGGGCTTTATCTGTCCCAAGTGGGCTCACAATCCCAATTTTTGGAGGGTTAAGTGGCCTGCCAGGATAGACGCACATGTTAGAGCATTGGGAGGCAGTCGTACTTATGCACATAACTTATAGAATACTGTAAATTAAACTTGTACCTCCAGCATTCAGATGCGAGTCCCTGCTCTATGCTGGCATAAGTGCTTCTACCTAATGGCAAACACATGTATGCCGTTGCCTAACTTTATGGAACGGGCACCCCATAGGGGGTACAGATGGGGGATGGGATTTAATACACCACCTTTCTGTGGTTACAATATATTATAGGCAGCTTCTGTGCACCTAAATATAGACACAGGTTTCTAGAATTACCTCTGCCAATCTACACGAAGGGGTCTGTAAGCCACCCTGAAGTTCCAGGAACTTGGAAACTTGGTCTGTCACCCCCCCCCCCCCCCACTTCCCCCAAAACACAGAAAAGCAGGAGGAGAGCCAGACAGTGAAGCTGACACCAGCAGAAAGGACCAAGAAAGCAGATGACCTGGTTTTCAGAGAGAGAGAGCAGTGTTACCAATGGAATTCACGTTCTCATACTTCAGCTGCATGAGCTGACTTCCAGAAAAGCCAATGTTTCAATTTCTTACTGGAATCAATTGTTCTTTTGTGGTTTTCTGCCTGTCATTTTGCAATTTCATTACTCATATTTCCTTTATTAGTAGTGACCCACAAACAAATATATTTTCACATCATCAAATATTTCTGTTCAAGAAAATAAGATAAACCATGCTGTGTCAGACCAATGTTCAATTCTGGTGCTGTATCTCAAAAAATATATAATGTAACTGAATTAGAAAAGGTTCAAAGAAAGGTGATCAAACTGATAAAGGGGATGGAGCTCCTCTCATATGAGGAAAGCCTAAAGAGGTTAGGGCTCTTCAGTTTGCAAAGGAGACAGCTGAGGGGGGATATGATTGAGGTCTATAGGATCCTGGGTGATGTAGAAGGGGTAGAAATGAATTGATTTTTCACTCTTTCAAAAGGTACAAAGACCAGGGCACACTCAATAATTTCTCACTTAAAGAATAGTTAAGCTCTAGAACTCATTGCCAGAGGATGTGGTAACAGTGGTTAGCGTATCTGGGTTTTAAAAAGGTTTGGACAATTTCCTGTAGGAAAAGTCCATAGTCTATTGAGATAGACATGAGGGAGTCCACTGCTTGCCTCATGATTGACGGCATGGAATGTTGCTACTCTTTGGGATTCTGTCAGGTACTTGTGACCTGGATTGGCCACTGTTTGAAGCAGGATACTGGGCTAGACGGACCATTGGTCTGACCCAGCATTGCTATTCTTATGTTCTTAATGTCCATTGCACCAGCATCCTGTTTCTAACAATGGCAGATCCCAAATGTAGATCTATTTCTCATAGTTAATCTTCAGGGATAAACCATGGATTTCGTAAATGTACCTGCCTGATCATTTTCAGGGGCAGGTGGTAGAGGTAGTTGGTCTAGTAATAAGTAAGATTTTGGGTTTTTTTGTGATATGTATCCTATAATAGTATCTTATGCCAGAGCTGGTGGTTGGGAGGCAGGGATAGTGCTGGGCAGACTTATACGGTCTGTGCCAGAGCTGGTGGTTGGGAGGCGGGGTTGGTGGTTGGGAGGCGGGGATAGGGCTGGCCAGACTTATAGGGTCTGTGCACTGAAGAGGACAGTACAAATAAAAAAAGTAGCACATATGAATTTATCTTCTTGGGCAGACTGGATGGACCGTGCAGGTCTTTTTCTGCCGTCATCTACTATGTTACTATGTTATAGAAAAAGATGATGATGAAGTACTCAGCCCTGGACCCATGAAGAAAGAAGAAGAGGGTTTTTAGCCCAAGAACCCCAGAAGAGAGGTTGATCAAGGAGACCAACATAAGAGATCTGCTAGATGCTTATGTAGGGAAAGGAAAAAGCTTACCAGCGATATACCTAATAAAGGTTTTTTTTTTACAAAACGTATCCCTGGAGTGGACTTGAGGGGTTTTAAACATAGTTTTGGAGTTTCCTTGAGTGTTAAATGCTCCTGCATTAATTTTGTGCAGATACCACACACTAATAGGAACATTAGTGCACAACTTGCAATTAAAATGACAGAAAAAGGTCTAAAATATGCCACGTTCATTCTGAGATTAGTGCACGGGAAAGTCCTGCGGTAAACCACAATAAGCCTAGATTTTACCATGGCTTAGTACACCAGCCCCTAGGTCTCATTGCATGAAATGGAGCCTGTGCTAAAAGAGCATGAGTTAGTTGTAAAATAACACATCTTAACGGTAGCCCATGTTGATAACTTCCCTCCTTTCTGTGAAGAGTTTCAGTCTCTGGTAACCAGAACTGATATTGTGATGTCATAATGCTTCATTCCACCAATAAGAGTCAACCTCATCAGTGATGTCACAATGGCTTGATTGTCTTATACTTGGCTCACTTTTATTACATATAGCAGTGATTTCCATTTCTAAAGACATTTCTTTTTTTTTTTCTTATTCCTTATCTATATGGGCTACCATTAAGACATATTACTTTATTGTTAACCCCAATTATTAGTAAGTAGGTCTCTTTGAATAAAATGGGATCTATGCTAAAATAGCATGTTAGTAGTAAAATAATAGTAGCCCATGTTGATAATTCTCCTCAACATGTCTTAATGGTAAACCACATTGATAACTACACCTCTAATATGATAGACTTTCTGAAAATCATTGAACTATAATTTGGATTTGATTACTAACTTTTTCCAAAACTGAGTTCAAGGTAAATTACAACCAAATAATTTGGGTTGTACCTGAGGTAATAGATGGTGAAATGGCTTATCCAAGATCACAAGGAGTATCAATGAGAAACACAGCATTTGAACCCATAATCACAACCTACTTCTTTAACTATTAGGCTACTCTGCCAATAAATGTGATGCTTTATTAAGATGTAAACAACAATTACACACTTTACAATAATATAGCCTCGCAATATTTAGGAGTCGAAATTCAATCCGCAGCAGTAAGTGACTGGCAAGCTGCTTCCATCCGCATCCCCAGATATTCACTGCCGGGGCATGCCTGGCTCCAGGCATTGAATATCCAGGTATGACCGCCGACCTAGAAGTTAACCAGGCACTGGCCAATATTCAGACTAGTGAAGTTAGGACAGCTGAATATTGGGTGACAGCTCACTCAGCGAGGTCTGATTGGGCAGAAGCCTCTCCTGCCCAATTAAACCTTTTGAATATTGACCCCTTAGTGTTTAATTCCATCTAGTGATTCCTTTAGTATTCTTAAAATAGAGCTTCATCTCTGCACTATATTCTAAGAAGCAAGTTTGGATTCAAGTCTAAGGACAAGGTATGATACAGGTCATTTGCTGTGGGGTTAGTTCTCCTGCCCCAAAGGGCTTACAATCTAAGGGTAAAGGCAGGGCTTTTTTGAGGGGGTACTTGGGGGTACTGAGTACCAGCACCTTTTCCATTGCCTGCTAAAATTGACCCATGGATCCCAAGTTTTAATGAGAGCTCAGGCTCTACATACCAATTCTGCCTTGTCATAGATTCTGTGACTGGTTGCAGGGGGTCTAGCTATTGTGGGATGGGTCCCTCAGTGATCACCCCAACCCTGAAGGGTGTCCTGCATTTGAGTACCGGCACCTTTTTCGCTAGAAAAAATGCACTGGGTAAAGGTGACTTACCCAAGGTCACAAGGAGCATCTCTGGGAGAAGCAGGAATTGAGCCCTGGCTTCTCTGCTTCTCAGTCTGCTGCTCCTCCTGACTGAAAATTGCAGGCTGACATAAACTGTTTAGTTAGTTACACCATTCCTGTGATCACTGTTACAGCACCAAGCATAATACATAAATAATTCAACCCCTCAGAATTAATCTTCTCCATTGGGCCCTCATTTGAGATGCTCTGTTTGTGATGATCCCAAATTCCTTCCTGGTTCTGAAAATTTTCAGAACAAATTTCTAAATCCAGGACTGTCAATAAGAAGTTCACCGGAAATCTTTTGTCTGGTGGGAAATCAAGTGAGTGGTGTCAGCTCCTGCAAGAGGAAATTCCAGCCAAGGTGCCCTGAAACACTGACTTCATAGGGCCCCTTACAATTTAAGAATCTGCTTTTACGATAGGTATTTCAGCACCTCACACATATCGTTCTATGATAATAGTATAAGTACTGTGTTAGTACAACATTAGCTCCTTCAACAGAGAACAAAAAAACAGCAGCTGACCCTTCAGTTTGACATGTCACACCTACCTCCTCATGGCTTCTTCATTTCCAGCTCTAAACCCAGATTTTGAGGAGATGAGATCTAGGTCCTTCCACTAGATGGCACTAGGAGTGACCACTGGCTGATGCTTTTCTCCCCTTCAATCCAATCACCTCTCCAGACAGCATGCCCAGACCACCCAGTGAACACCTATTGGCCTAAGAACTGGAGAAGCATCCTCTCTTGAGGCACATCTCCAGTCCTATTCAGCCAGCAGACACTGTAACTTCAATCATCTTCCATCCTGCCCCCACCACCAGTTTCAATGCATAATCCCCAAGGCACACTCAACCTTCTCTGCACTTTGAGTTACTCACTTGTATTCCTCGAAAAACCCCATGGGTGTGTATTCTATACTGTGCGCCACAGCTGTATAGCATCGGAGTGCTGTGGTTGTCATTCTCATACGTTGTCCCGTGACTGCAAACAAAAAAGACAGGTTCATAATGTAAATTAAGTAGGAGTGAAGCTTAGCTTTTATCTATGGGAGAGAATAACATGGTCTTCAGGTATCATTGAACCTAAACGGGCATTATCTTTCCCAATCCTCATATGTTTGTATCAACAAAGTGTTAGAAAACTTGCAACAGTGTTTTCAGATTTGCTGTTGTTGGGTGGGGAAAACCAGATGCAAGTGAGAGTCTTGGAGATTACAGAGAGAGAGGACAGAGGGGATTCTACAACTTCTGTGGCAGAACTTCTCCTGACTCACAAATCAATGGAGGAAGGGGAACAATGGAGTGCCCCAAACTCTGTACTGGGACCAGTGCTTTTTAACAAATTTTAAATGATCTAGAAATGGGAAGTGAGATCATCCAATTTGCAGATGACAAAAAAATTATTCAAATTTGTTAAATCACATGCAGAATGTGAGAAATTGCAGGAGGAAACTGGGAGAGCAAATGTCCAGATGACAGATAAAATTTAGGTTGGCCTTTTACTGCAGATTAGTAACAACACCCTAAATTTCAAGCTCCATTATTTCTACTGCCTGGAAGCATTGAGCCTCTAATACATGGTCTAATGCTCTCAGCTAGCATCTAAAATGGGCCAGTATATGAAAATAAAATCTTCTCCCCCTTCCCCCCAAAGACACCCTACTCCCCAACACTCCCCTAATGTCCTGAAGGCATAGCCCAGAACATAACTCCTCCTCAAAGTGCCCACCCTTCTCCCAAAAGCCCTCACTCTCCCATAGTTCTCTCTCCAGGACTACCTTTCCTAATCCCTGATGTCTAGGGCTTTCAGGGGCAGAAATAATCCCTAGCTGCTATTGTCTCTGCCAACGCAAGGTTCAAAATGATCCCAGAAACCACTAATGCTTGTCTTGCAGTACTACCGCTAGGATTCAAGTAAGGTAATACCACGAGTCAACTGCTAGGGGTCACCAGCACCATTTTGAACCTGCGCCACCAAGGGCAAGAGAAACTAGGGATCACGCCTGTCCCTGAAACCCTGTAGACGCCAGGGTTTGGAGACATAGGCCCGAAGGGGAGGGGCTATGGGAGAGTGTGGGTGTTTGAGGGCAGGGATCTCTTCTGGGGAGGGGGATGTCAGACTGTTTCCTTCATAGTGGGTTGTGTTTGGAGGTGTCTTCAGGAAGGGGGAGCAAATTCTTTCTTTATACGCTGGCTTCTTTAAGATGACACCCAGGAGCACCGGGTGTCGATTATTGGTTCAGTGCTCCTAAGCAGGAAATATAATGCCAGTTTTTGAGATGGCATCATTTTTCCAACAGTAACATAGCTTGCGGTGTTCACTACAAGCTGCACAATTTGATTTATATAAAAATGAGATGTTTTCCATGTATTTGCGTGCTTTACATCTCATTATTATGTATCCTGCATAACTTAAACTAGCTTATATTATGGTAATTAATAAATGTTGTTGCAATTTAACGAATGTTATTCTGTAATGCACCTTAATAACTATCTTCCCTCCCCCTTAATGTAGACCAGTGCGAAGAAATGCACATGGGAAACATAACCCACACTGTAGTTACATGACACTGGGTTCCACATTAGAGATCACTACCTTGGGAAAAGAGCTAGAAGTCGTCGCAGCCAACACATTGAAATCCTCTGCTCAGGGTGTGGCAGCAGCCAAAAAAGCAAGCAGAGTGTTAGAAATGATTAGAAAAGAGATGGAGAGCAAAACAAGAAGACTCATTTTTCCTCTATATTGCTCCGTAGTGTGACTGTACCTTGAGCACTGGGTGCCGTTCTAGTCACTGTATCTCAAAAAGGACATAGTGGAATTAGAAAAGGTTTAGAGAGGGGTGAGGAAAAGGATTCAGGAGATAGAACAAGTCCTCTGTGAGGATGGAAAAGAGACAACAGAAGGGAGATCCGATAGGGGGTCTATAAAAACATGAGTGGAGAGGAACTGTTACTCTTTCAAAAAGCACAAAGACTAGGGGACATGCATGAAGTTACTCAATAGTATATTTAAAACAAATCAAGGAAATATTGTTTGACTCGGTGGATTTGTTGCTGGGGTGCATTTCCAGTAGAGTGCGGCACACTCTTCCAATTATAAGTGCTTTTATGCCTGAGGTTTGTGGAAATTTGTGTCTGCAGATACCACAATGCCCTGCCTGTTGCCTGCAAGCTGTTGCTGGTGCCCAGTGCCCTTTATGCTGCTACTAAAGCTGTCCTAAATTAAGCAGTTGATCGATGTGGGTGCTGGCACTGAATACCAGGCCAGCAAATGCATAACTTCATGTAGTACTGCAAACTGCCACGACAGATCACGGCAGCCATTTTGGAAGGGCAGCACAGGGGGCAGGAGTGAGGGGGCTGTGCTTCTGTCCTCAATGACCACCACTGGACTACCAAGGATACATGTAGGTCTTGGGGGCCTACCTGGATGGCTGGGGGCAGGGGGAGTTCTGGGGGACTAGTTTCTTTACACAAGCTGGGTCAGGGAAGGAATGGGCTTTGTTGAGGGCGGAAGGAGGCTCGGGGGGGACCACATATTTTTTTTAAAGTTATGTGAGTGCTGGCTTGATATTCAGCCAGAGCCTGCATAACTGTCTTAAGTGGGCCCCAGCTAAATATTTACCAGGTTCGCATAAGCTCCAGGTGGCCAGTCTGCCCAAAATTAGCTCCCAATATTCAGTGCCAGTGCCCGGACATGGCCTAGCTATGAATATTGGGGACTAATTTAGCCGATGACGATTAGCATTTAAAAAAAAATGCTGCCTGCCATTGACTGCATATGTGTGTGTGGGAGGGGGGGAGTTGTAATTTGGGGCTAGCCAAGGGAGCAGCTACTTAAACCACAAAATTTCTCCACAACCTAATGGGGCTGGTCATCTAAAGCAATCATGTCACCTACGTACCATGTAACCTCTTTGGATGCAGCCTGCCTCTTGGCATGGGACATGGCATTAGGACACCATCCCATGTTCTCCATTGTAGCTTGCCTCTGAGGTAGGGTCTGCATTTGGCAGGAGTATGGGGAAGTGGGATAAGAACGGAGTCACTGCTACTAGACCCTCCCATTTTCTCCTGTTCCTTTCCCGCTACTACCTCTTTATTCCTCTGACTTGAAGGACTTTCAGCCTCCCCTAAAAGCAGCACAGCCTTATGTTGTATTTCGAAGTGGTACTTCATAGACATGTTGGAAAGATGGCCAGTTATTTTTCCCTGGCTCACCTGCTTTTTACAGTGCAAAAATTCTGCAAAGTGTTATCTTCAAAGGCATGAAAGTGCCTCCAAACATCTGATTTGATCTTGAATCCCTAATCCCTGGATACCTGGCCACTTGTATGAAATCCTTTGATGTCACTGAGGTACTGGTGGTTAGTGTGGCAAAAGATACTGATGCACTGGTAGTAACACGAACAAGTCTATGGCTACCATTTATCTGCAGTAGGAGTCTCCTCCTCATCAGACACTGGGCTGCTCAGAATTTCCTCAGCTAAAATAAATGATATGTCACCAGAACTTTCTATTTCTAATTCTTCCATACCAAAAATTTTCTCTAACACAGGCTGGGTATCTAAGAGATTGTTGCATTTGCTTTGGCTGCTGCTCTTTGTGTATTCCTCAGCAGATCTCTCCCTTTCCTCTTCCATCTCCTCTGAGTGTACTACGTGTACTATGCCTGTTGCCTTTTATATCTGGCTCTGTCTGGGATGGCATAAACCACTGGGCAGAGCACCGGCACTGCCTGGAGCAGAACTAGAAATAGGCAAGTCCCACCGAGAGTAATCTGCCTTCCTCTTGCGTCTATGTTTGTCAAGCTCTGGTTTTCAAAAGAAAAATTTCTCTCTCACTATCTGTCTCCAGATGTTCTTCCTTCCCCCAACGTCAAGCGTCTGCCAGAGCTCCCTGCTCTTATGTGGTGTTAGGTCAGCTTACAAAAAAGAAAACATACACACTGATTGGCAGATTCAGTTTGGAACCACTTGCACTGTGAAACTAAACTTTTCCCTTAGAAACAAACAGCTCAGCAAACAGAATTTGTAGTATGTGCTACTTTAGAGAATACTTTTGATAAAAATTTCTTGTTGTATGGCTAAAAATCAGAGTTGGGCAAATACTAATTTACTCAAATTAAATTTTATTATTACATTTGTACCCCGCACTTTCCCACTCATGGCAGGCTCAATGCAGGGTTAAGTGACTTGCCCAGAGTCACAAGGAGCTGCCTGTGCAGGGAATCAAACTCAGTTCCTCAGGACCAAAGTCCACCACCCTAACCACTAGGCCACTCCTCCAAAGTTCTCTGGTTTAGGAATCCTTCCATTCCGATCCATTCTGAAATTACACTATCCCAGGGTAAAATATTACATGTTGATGACTGCTCAAAAGTTCTTGGTGTTGTCTTGAATTCTTTTCTCACTTTGGAACTACAAGTTGTTAACTTATGAAAGAAAACTATTTTTCGGTTAAGACAATTACATATAATAAGATCGTACTTCAATGAGCATCATTTCCCCCTATTGGTCCACCTGTTGGTTTTGTCCCATTTGGATTACTGCAACTCATTGTATATGGGATTAAATTCTATGCGTTTAAGAAAACTCCAGCTGATACAAAATACAGCAGTTCGATTGATTTTCCAGATCAAGAAATATGATAGCATTTCTGGGCCTCTTCGCAGGCTTCCCTTAAAATCTCAAATTATTTTCAAAATTGCATGTACTGTTTTTCATATATTATAACTTTTGTCTCATTCATTTTTTTCTTCATCTTGGGTGTTTAATACATTTTTACTAAGGTATCCTATTGTTAAAGGCTTACAATATAAATGTCAATTCAATCTAATGTTTTCTTTCCATGCTATCTCTATATGGAATGATTTACTACAGTGTATCAGAACTGAATCTAATTATCTTCAGTTTCGAAGGAAATTGAAAACTTTTTTTTATTGATAAGGCCTGAGAGTTTTATGTTGTTAATTTGAAGCAATTCTATTCGTTTTTATTCTTTAGCTTATGTATTGTTGTTTATTGTACAAGGTGGTGGCCATGGCCAGAAGCATACAAGGTTGCATAGAGAGAGGTATAACCCGCAGAAGAAAGGAGGTGTTGATGCCCCTGTACAAGTCGTTAGAGGACAGATAAGAAGGGGTAGTGCCAAAGAGAATTTTGTAGGTCAAAATGAGGATCTTCAACTGTGTTTGAAACTGGATTGGAAGAGAAACCAGAGAAACAGGAAGCCTATATTGTGAATGATGTAATTCCCATACGCTGTTTTCTGGGTCTCTTATGTTGTAAGCCGCCTAGAACCACTAGTTTGGATTTCTGTGGTGAACAAGTTCCGCATTAGATTAGATCAGATTAGGTCTTTGGAAGAAAACCCTCTCTACAGAATTTTAAAAAATGCTAATATTCACAAAATAACATTTCAAGAAAGAATCTGAAAGGGAAAGCACTCAGGTATCCCTTATTCAGAGTTACATATGTTTTAAAGACGTAAATCTTTTGGCTAAGTAGTTTATGTCATGGCAAGTTCTCTGAGAGGTTCAGTTCTGCACAATATAAGTCGGCTGGAAAAGACAGATCCATATTTTTGGCTCTGGCTCCTAGTGATGAGGAGATGTCTAGGACTGATTTTCCACAGATTTTACAGTCTTGGCCTACCAAAACTTCCAACTTTTTCTCTTATTGAAAAAAAAAACCACCATAGATCATTCATTTTGATGTCTTTCCTCTCTCTTTTTAAGCTTACAGTCTGTGAACTGTTGCACTTGTATAAATACATTTATTTTCTTCTCCTTTCATGTTTTCTTTCGTCTCCAATTTCTTCCTCCTGCCCTGAAAGACAGCCTATTCTTTGCTTTAATATTTGGAACCTCGGTCAAGGTTGATGCAGTTGCAGAGATTCTTCTGCCAACAAGAAAAAACAGAGTGTAACAGTGCAAAGCAGGGTTCGGAGAAACACACGTGTGGAGAGGAAACCAAGCAAACACTCATGCAACGAAGTATGTCAAAATTTTGAATAGCGTCAATTGGCCAACATCTGTGATCTCTCCAATAATAGCAACGGGAATGATTCAGAGCGTTTGTTCTAACCTGCCTTCATTGTCGCTTCAGTGTTGTCTTGAAACGGCGTGTGCAGCATGCAGCTGCTCAGAGGTCGGCTTGTGTTGGTGGTGCGGGGGATTTGCATTGTAGTTACAGGTTTGAAAATAAGAGACACTGAGTCAGATCTGTCAGACGCTTTCTCCTCATCTGTGTCTACGCAAACATCTTCCATGAAACAGAACCAGCAGCTTCCAGCGTAACTTTCTTTTTTATAATAACGTATTGTTATAGATTAATAACTCATCCTATCCGCAGATAGATTAGTGCTGGATATTCAGTGAGAAGCCATGTGCAGCCCTGGCCACCGGAGCTTATGTGGGTCCCAACTGAATATAGGCCTGGCAACCACATAACTATTTTTAGTTTTTAAAACCCTCCCGATCCCCCTTGCAGCTGCTTAAACACATCCCTCTCCCTCCTACCCCCCCCCCACAAGCTGCAATGCTCCAAGCCACTCCCTCCCCCAAATGTTCCCCCCTTGTGTCTAGGTAGGTCCCCCAGGGCCTACTTGTCTCCCTGGTGGTCCAGTGGGGGGTCACTAGGGGCAGGAGTGTAGCTCCCTCGCGCCTGTTCCTTCTGGCTCCACATTTTCCCCTTGTTGCTCCACTTATAGTACCTTTAGCTGCCACAAGAGGTTGTGGCAGCCATTTTAAAGTGGAGCCGCAAGAGACAGGAGTGAGGGGGCTGTGCTTCTGTCCCAATAACTCCCCAATGAACCACCAAAGAGACAGGGGGGGCCTACCTAGACATCGGGAGGGTCGGAAAGGGCTCATTCTGGGGGGGGGGGGAATGAGAGGGGCTTGGAGCATTGCAGCCTGGAGGGTAGGGGAGAGAAGAGAGGGGGATCTATTTGAGAGGCAGGGAGGGAAATCGGGAGGATTTTAAAAACTAAAAATATTGCAGGTTGCCGCCACCTGCATAACCCCAAGCTTCTCCCCAGTGCCATCTCTGACCTGCCCACTTTTTGGTCAGGTTAAGTGCTGCTTAATATACCCACTTAGGTGGCAGGAAGCAATTTAAGCGGGCAAGAGAGGTCCCTGCCTGCTTAAATCGCTTTTAATATCAGCTGGAATATTCTTTGACAGGCATTTTCTTCATAGATATAGTGAACTAAACTGAAAAACCTGAAAGGCAGAGACAATTTATAGGACAGGTAGAGTGAAGAAAGTTAGTAGTAGAAAAAGATTAGAGAAAAAGAAGATATTCAGATGGCATATCTGAAAGAATGAGATGGATAATGTCCAGTTTATCCTCCAGAACCACATTAGATACAATTACAAAATCATAATAACCAACCTTACCCCTTAAGTGGTGATCCCAAGTTCATTTGATTCCATGTCATGCACTCAAGCTGTGAGGTCATTTGATAAACATTGTCACTGTTACAAAAATATTTAAAATTAGAACTATGATTGACCCAATCCAACCGTCATCTCTCAAGAAGCAATAAACTCACTTTTAAAAAAAAAAAAAAGACAAAGCCTTTGTGAAATACTACATCATCCCTTGAGCGCTTTGTCTACATATCTTGGGGAAAAGAGAAGATTAAGGACGTGGTAATTCAGCATCAGCATACACAGCATGGGGAGGGGTGGAGTTGCTCCCCCCCCCCACCATGCCAACCCCAAAACATGCCTATGCATATCTCAATTACCATATCTTACATTATCTTATGCCAGCTCAGTGGCAATGTATCCAACATGAGTCATGTGTTGGATACATTGCTGTTAGCCATCCTGACAATTGCCTCTGAGCTGACATAAGAAAAGTGCATTTATGTAGATGTAAAATTGGTAAAAGTTTATATATAAAAAAGGAGTTTTGAAAAAAAAAAACGTGTAGACAAAAAGAAATATCTCAAAAAGACCGATAATGACGATGGTGCTTGAATCTCTACTGCTCACCTGTATCCAGTGAGTTGCACTGCTGAGGTGTTGGATAGAGAATGACACGGGGACAAAGTTTGTCCCCATCCCCACCCCATCCCCGTGGGTTCTGTCTCCGTCCCCACCCCATCCCCTCAGGCCCTGTCTCTGTCCCCACCCCATTCCCACAGGTTCTGTCCCCGTCCCCATGGGCTCTGTCCTCATCTGCAGAAGCCTCAAACAATTATGATTTTATATTTATATCTTTTTATTAAAGTATAAAAAGGAACAATATGCTGTGCAACTATTGTGTATAAATTACAAATAGAAAACAATAATAACAGTGAGCTGCTATAATAACCCTCCTCGCCGCCACCTTCTACCCTTCCAACCCCAACAATAGCTGATTTCTATTACCCCCAGGAATCCTAATCCACCCTGTTAAAATGTCCAGGGGTACAAAATACAACCCGTTCTGTATGCCCTAGAGAGGAGAAATATGTCCTGTGAAGCACTGTTATAGTTTTTTAATTTGTGGATGAATAAGAAGTCATCAACAACCTCAGGATTCAGTCTAGCTCTCCTGTCTTCCACAGTCCTTCCTGCAACAGAAGATGTCTTCTTAGAAGATGTGCTGGTAGCAGGATGTACAGGATCCCCCATGCAAATTTTGCTAGTTGTGGCCAGCATGTTTGCTTGTTTTTCCAAGAAATCAAAATATCATTGTCTGCATCACTTAAACATAAATAACAGTCCAGTTCATTAACAGGCTTCAAAGTAGAAAACGAGACGGGGACAAAGTTTGACCCCGACCCTGTAGGCTCTGTCCCCATCCCCGCCCCGTCCCCACAAGCTCTGTCCCTGTCCCCATCCCCGCAGTTACTGCGGGTCCCCATCCCCGTGTCATTCTCTAGTGTTGGAGAAATCTTTTGAGTTTATTTATATGCATTGCGACAACTCCAGCATTCTGACTGAAGCAAGATTGATGGGTTGGTATTTGAAAAGTAGCCATTAGTTGTAATATATGATTGTCATTAATTGGCAACGTTGTGTTGTACAGCAGCCAACAGAAATGACTGGATTTGATGTTAACTTTAAGGGATGTTTTATGTTATGCTGTTTTATGTTACCTTGTATATTTTAGCTGATCATCACTTGATTTTAATTGATTATATAAGTATGTTGAAACCCACATAGGGGCCTTTTATTAAGATACGGTAAGCACTAACGCTTGCTTACCTCTTTTTAAAAACCCACTACTACAGGGTGCACTTTGGCATCTTGCGGTAGTTTTGGCATCTGCGTGCGCTTCCCATGCGCTATAAAATACTATTTATTTTTTAGCCCTCGGGTGTGTTTGAGGGTGAAGAGTATGGTGTACAGTACAGCGCTGCGTATGCCTTGTAGCACTATAGAAATGATAAATAGTAGTAGAGTAGGCAGGGCCGCCAAGAAGGGGGGCAGGGGAGACAAAATTCCCTGGGCCCGGACCTCCAAGGGGAGCCCGGCGCCGTAGTCTCTCTCCTTCTCCTGCTCCCAGGCCACCGGCGCTGCAGTCCCCGGTCTCACCTGTCCGCCCTAGGCTCCGTCGATAGCCCCCTCCATCCGCCACCATGACTGGGCCCCCCTGCATTCAAATCAGCAGTGCCTCACCTCCGGGGCCGGCTCAGTCTCTTGGCAGCCCTGAGAGTAGGCATGTTCTACGCTAATCGGTTATCACAGCTACATTGCCGCATGCCAACTGATAAGCACATGATTAGCACGGGAGCCTTTACCGCCTAGAAAGTAGGTGTCATAAGAGCTAATGGCCATACACTAATGGGGAAATTAGCACGTGACCCGTAATTGAGGAAATGTGTCCATTTTACAGCTGCGCTAAATGTGGCCTCAATACGCAGGAAAGTCCCTCACTAGTGATAGCACTGGTCACTGTTTAGCACAGCTTAGTAAAAGGACCCCTTAGATTTGTTTAGAGAATGTAGGCTATGTATTTATTTATTTATTTATTTATTTATAAATAAACAACTGTATGAAATTAATATGCTTAATTAAAGATTTTTTACTACAGATTACAGACAGGTATAATAGGCAGTGTGTTAAAAGTGAGACAGTTTACAGATGTGCTTCTATCCATCAACAGATAATTACATTGTGCTGAATACTTATCTGAGAAACACTGATTAGATTGGGTTTACAAGAATTGGTCTTGTTTTATTTCTCTTTCTTTCTTCATTTTTCTCCCCCAACTTGAGTCCTTCTGGATCACCCAGTTCTTCCATTTGGCCTGGGGGCTTGTTGGAGCCTGATTTTCAACATTCAGGGTCAACAGGTGTCCCTGTGCCATGATTACACAGCACCAGCTCCATGATTCCACCCTGAAGCCCCACTGGACCTGTGTCTCCTGTGCTGTAGTACCAGCCATAAGACTACACATGGCACAAGAAGCAATGATCCAGGCTGACACTAATCCAGGTTATATTGGACCAGTTTTGTGATGATCTATTGAGTATGTTCAGTTCAGGACTAAATACAATAAGAAAGACATTTGATTCCAAAAGAGCAAAAAACGAAGACCAAACAGCTTTCATTGCTGCCCAAGTTGCACTTTTTCTCAAGTTCAGAAATGAATTCCCATCGGAGGAACATTTTATAAATCAGCAGAGTGGTAGAACCTAAGAACATTTATTAATTACCGATATATGCAACCTATCCTTTATGATGTACCAAATCTGTGGCTGCCAAATGAGAACAATAAAAGCACTGAGGATTTAATATCAGGATAGTAACACGTTAGTCTCGAAGCCTTCTTCCTAATCGTCTCTCCAATCTGAATTCTGTTCCAGGAGCTGTGTGTGTAATTTGATGGTAAATCAGGAGATGAATGGGGACAGTTTCAAGCAGGCGTTAGTTCATTGACAAGACACTAGAGGTTGCCAATTTTTCTGGGCTTAAGTGAAAGGTTAGATATGGAATTATATTGTTTCCCAACATAGAAAGCCACTACATTTCTTCAGGGAAAGTCTATCAGCTTTGTCTTTATGATGGCAGTTTCCTGGAAATTATCATTCTGATCTTCCTGGAGGAAGAGGTCACTTTTTTCTCTTCTTCCTGCCCTTCAAGGCCTTTCCCCTTCCTCCTTCCCATCTGGAGCCATTATCCACATCCTCCGCAGTTTTTCCTATCACCCTCCCACATCCCCTCCTGAGATAAAGCAAATGGCGTAGCATCCTCCTTGCCTGAAGAACAAGGTGTAGCCCCAATAAGAGATCCTTCCAAAGCACTTCCAACCCTGAGCCAGGTATGAGACCCAATTGACCCCATGCAACCTCCTCTACAGGGCCAGACCTTAGAAAGAAAAATAATCTTCTCATTCCAGTCATTTAACACTGAGCCCAATGTGAGACAGATCTCAAATGTTTAATTAATTCGATTAACCATCTTTTGACATTTACGGTAAGGCAGTGTAAAATTTCAAATACGTACAGAAAACTATGCTGTAGTGTATTAAGATTTACTTTCTGATTGGTATTTTTACCAGTACATATAAACAGTCTAACTCTGCATTTAGGGCTTGTTTTTAATACAGAAAAGTCTAGGGTGGAAATGTAAAAATACATTCAGTTTAAATCTATTTTATAAAGGAAAGAAAGGCACCTACCAGCCCCCAGAACCAGCTAACACCTGAATCTGGTATAAATGGGTGCATGTACTCTATGGCCCTTATTTCAAAGGCATCTCCATGTGTAAATAGCTTTTCACAATAGGTGCCATTTACACATGGGGAAGCTAATTATATTCGAATGTCAATGGGGTGTAGGTAGAGCAGGACGGGAACTTTCCTGGGCGGGCCAACAATACAGACATATAGATTCCCACCACTCAGGATTTTGTAGACCTCTATCATATCTCCCTTCAGCCATCTCTTTTCCAAGCTGAAGCGCCCTACCCTCTTTAACCTTTCCTCACATGAGAGGAGTTCCATCCCCTTTATCATTTTGATTGCTCTTCATTGAACCTTTTCTAATTCTGCTATATCTTTTTTAACATATGGCGACCAGAACTGAATGCAATACTCAAGGTGAGGTCACACCATGGAGCGATACAGAGGCATTATAGAAATTTTGGTCTTATTCATTTTCCCTCTCCTAATAATTCCTAGCATCCTGATTGCTTTCTTGGCCACCCTCGCACACTGGCCAGAAGATTTCAGCGTATTGTCTATGATGGCATCTAGATATTTTTCTTGGGTGCTGACTCCTAAGGTGGACCCCAGCATAAGGTACCATGCTTCGGATTATTCTTCCCAATGTGCATCACCTTACATTTGTCCACATTAAATTTCATCTGTCATTTGGATGCCCAGTCTTCCAACTTCATAAGCAAGATAGGGGGGCTGCATAGGCGTAGTTTGACTGTTTCATTTGGGGGGGCAAAGAATGGGTGGGGCATTTTAGCATATCATTTGCATATATACATATGCAAATGAATATGCTAATATGGAGGAAGGAAATGAAATTTACAGGCAAAATATCACAGATGCACATTTCAAAAAGCTGACACATTTCAATTAATAAATTATGAATAAAATACTTTTATTTACCTTTGTTGTCTGATCATTTAGTTTTTCTATTCGCTTTGATCCCAGTGTCTTCTGTTTTATGCAGTGTCTTCTTTCCAGTAGGCTTCCCTCTGCTCCCCACCCTCCCAGTCCCATCCATCTCTTGCTCCTTCCCTCTGCTCCCCACCCCTCCCAGTCCCATCCATCTTCTGTTCCTTCCCTCTGCTCACCATCCCTCCGTCCCATCCATCTTCTGCTCCTTCCCTCTGCTGTGCCTGACCTCTCCCAATCCCATCCATCTCCTGGTCCATCCCTCTGCTCCCCACCTCTCGCAGTCCCATCCATCTCTTGCTCCTTCCCTCTGCTCCCCACCCCTCCCAGTCCCATCCATCTTCTGTTCCTTTCCTCTGCTCACCATCCCTCCGTCCCATCCATCTTTCCTCTGCTCCCCCCCCCCGCGAGGTCCAAGATGGTGACTCCGTTTACCCCCTCTCTTCCTCCCTCCCTCCGGCGCAGGCAGCAGTCTTTTCCAGCATTCCTGGCAGCGGTAGCGATATACACGCTGCCTTCGGTCTGCCCCGGAAGCCTTCTCTTCAAGTTCTTGTTCCCACCTATGCGGGAACAGGAACTTGAAGAGAAGGCTTCGGGGCAGAGCCAAAGGCAGCGTGTACAACGCTACCGCTGCCAGGAACGCTGGAAAAGACTGCTGCCTGCGCCGGAGGGAGGAAGAGAGAGGGGTAGACGGACACGCTCCTCTCCGTCCGCTTGGCTTCCCTGCCCTCTCTGTCTGCGTCCCGCCCGAAAGGAAATGACGTCAGAGGAAGGCGGGATGCAGATAGAGAGGTCAGGGAAGCCAAGCGGATGGAGAGGAGCGCGTGCCTGCATGTGTGTTGTTTTTTTTTTAAGTAATGGCGCGGCGGCGCCTCGCGTCGTTTGGAGGGGCATTGCCCCCCCTCGCCCCCCCCAGTCTACGCCTATGGGGGGCTGACCAACCCATAGTGCAGTTTGTAGATGATATGACTATAAACTGGGAGCCAGTGATAACAGATAAAGAATTTATGAGAACAGGAATTGCAAACATAGAGCAGTGTTTTCAAGAGACTGTGGGAGACCAGCATAAACAACGCTACAATAATTGATTTGAGAAACAAGAAGAGAATGAATTAACATGTGCAAAGCCTGTTTGTTACTGCTAGCTGGAGGGGGTGTCTGCTAAGGGCTGGGATGCCCTCAGGGATGTTAGGGGTTGTGATGCTACATGGGGTTTGTCTGGCCATGGCTAAGGATTGCATGATTTGTGCTGGGATTGGGGCCCTGTACAATGGGAGCAGCAATTTTAAAAAGCTGCTCTCATACATATGTGTGTGGGAGGGGGCGATTTCTATATTTGTTCTCCACGTGTGCTTCGTAAAATCGCTGTTCTCTCTATACATGGATAAACTTACACTGCGGCCCTTCATGTATTCAGCAAGAGGCTTCATGTCTTGACCTGGACCTATGAATCCCCTTCTCACCTATGTGAACTGTGCCTTTATATGTATATAAATTATATGAATACATTGCACATCCATCCCTTCCTGGGTAACACCTACACATGGCAACATGGCATGTATAGAATTACAAATATTTCAAAAGAATTTATGAACCTAGTCAATATCTTCCCATATTTTTTTCAATGAATTTATATATTGTCTCGGACAGTCCTTCAACAAATTCATAAAGATAAATATAAAGCATTCATACGTTCTTTTATCAAAGTGACCTCAGTGATGTTCACCGCCCACCACCCTTACAGGCTTTACGTGGCGATATATATCAACATCAGCCTCTTCATCGGTACACTATTGCTTTCTTATAAATTTTAAAAGATTTTAAACAAATCACTTATCTTGCTTAGGTCTGTCGGACTCGGGGGTATTAATGTCTGACATGCATGTTTCGCTCGCCCAGGCGAGCTGTCTCAAGGACCTACCCCCCCCCCCCCCCATAGTCTTATTAGCGCCATCTCTACCAAATGTTTGGTAGAACTGGCGCTAATAAGACTACAGGGGGTGTAGGTCCTTGAGACAGCTCGCCTGTGCGAGCGAAACATGCATGTCGGACATTAATACCCCCGAGTCCGACAGACCTAAGCAAGATAAGTGATTTGTTTAAAATCTTTTAAAATTTATAAGAAAGCAATAGTGTACCGATGAAGAGGCTGATGTTGATATATATCGCCACGTAAAGCCTGTAAGGGTGGTGGGCGGTGAACATCACTGAGGTCACTTTGATAAAAGAACGTATGAATGCTTTATATTTATCTTTATGAATTTGTTGAAGGACTGTCCGAGACAATATATAAATTCATTGAAAAAAATATGGGAAGATATTGACTAGGTTCATAAATTCTTTTGAAATATTTGATATTGGACCAGTCTAAATTTAAGAATTTTTGCCGAACATTGAGTGTTGTGCTAGAATTACAAATATACACAGCTTCTACCACACCATTTCATAAAGTAGGCTTTCCACATGGAAAATGTTTTATAAACTTGCGCCTCAATGCTCTTCAATTGTTATGCACAACTGTGATTGATTATGAAGGCATAACCTACTGCTAGCAACCACTGTCCAGCTTTTACCATTAGAGACAATTCAAAAGCGCATAGAAGAATACGAAAAGCAGAACTGGCCAAATACTGCCATGCAGAAGGACCCAAATCTGATTCCTGGTTCAGGGTCAGCCAGGGCTGGGGATTCTGTGGAGGCTTTTGAGGGGTAGGGGTGTCACCTACTGGACCCATGAATGCAGGACTCATAAGAACATAAGAATAGCCATAGTATCAAGCTCATTTTCAAAGCACTTAGCCTCCCAAAGTTCCATAGAAACCTATGGAACTTAGCCTCCCAAAGTGCTTTGAAAATATGCCTCATAGTGAGTCAGACCAATGGTCCATCTTGCCCAGTATCCTGTTTCCAACAGTGGCCAATCCAGGTCACAAGTACCTCGCAAAACCCCAATTAATATCAATATTCTATGCTACCAATCCCAGGGCAAGCAGTGGCTCTTCCCCCATGTCCATCTCTATAACAAACTATGGACTTTTCCTCCAGGAACTTGTCCAAACCTTTTTTTTTAAATTCAGATACACTAATCACTGTTACTACATCCGCCAGCAAAGAGTTCCAGAACTTAACTATTCGTTGAGTGAAAAACATTTCCTCCTATTTCTTTTACAAGTATTTCCATGTAACTTCATTGAGTGTACCCTGGTCTTTGTACTTTTTGAAAGAGTAAAAGATTGATTCACTTCTACTCGCTCTACATCAGTCAGGTTTTTATAGACCTCAATCATATCCTTCCCCTTTATCAGTTTGGTCACAAGATGCAACGGTGCATGGACCCTGACTGAACGCTGTTGCTAAAATGGCATTACTAAAGTAGAAGAAACAAGCTTGGGCAGTTGTGGATGCAGGTTGCACGATGTCACAATCTCAGTCCAGCTGCAACCGAGCTGGAATAAACTGCCACATCAAAAACAACTATGAAAAGCAGCGAGACAGAGCATAACTTGGACCTATTTCAAAACCTTTTGAGTAAGCAAGACTTCAATATTAGCTGTGACATGATTGAGGACAGCAATAATAGAAAATCATATTTAATCCTGTCATCACTTGCTGAGACAGCTACAGCTCGGTGTAAAAGTTAATCAGGAATCCAAAGTTCTTCAGCAGTGCAAAATAAATCAATCAGAGTGACTGGTAGGGATATGCAGAAATCAAAAATTCCACTGAGACGTTTTGCATACTAGAAGCTAAATGCCTTCTAGCTTAAAATGTGCATCTTCTCATTTGTCAGTATTGTGGGACAGTTTTCCTCATTATGGTTTCTAATCTGCTATTATGTGGCATCTGCGCTCAGAGAGCAGGAGACTGTCCTGCGGAGCAGCTTGTGCTGGTCTGTGCCACCGAGTAGTGCAATTCCAGAAATTCTTCCCGTAGTGCTGTATAATGAATTCCTGCAGGACCTGGATTGTATTTGCATTTACAGCAGGAGAGTTCCTTGAGTGGTTCATTTCTCAGAGCCTCCTCCACACTCACACTTTGTGCTCCCTTTCGCCTTTTCATCAACTGTTTCCTTCATTTATTTTGATCATTTATGTACATTAACACACAGTCCTGCTCGCTGGTGTCACAAAGATACTGTAAAGTATTCTAGTATTAGGGACAGTTATACTTCTAGGTTATTTATGCAGTTTGTATTTTTATGATAAGTACAGAAGTAGTGCCACACTGGGACAGACCAAAGGCCCATCAAGCCCAGCATCCTGTTTCCAACAGTGGCCAATCCAGGTCACAAATACCTGGCAAGATCCAAAAACATTTCAATACATTTGATGCTGCTTATCCCAGAAATAAGCTGTGGATTTTCCCCAAGTCATTTTAACAATGGTCTATGGACTTTTCCTTTAGGAAGCCGTCCAGACCTTTTTTAAACCCCGCTAAGTTAACCGCCTTTACCGCACTCTCTGGCAACAAATTCCAGAGTTTAATTACATGTTGAGTGAAGAAACATTTTCTCCAATTCATTTTAAATTTACTACTTTGTAGCTTCATCGCATGCCCCCTAGTCCTAGTATTTTTGGAAAGAGTAAACAAGCGATTCACGTTTACCCATTGATGGGGTAGTATGGTACAATTGATGTAGTATGGTACAATTTTTCACAGGGGTAGTCATCTAAGTCTGTTGTAACAAGAATTAAAGGTGTCACCTTACAGACGACTCGGTCTAATGAGGTCTGAGCATTCAAGGACCAGAGTCTATAAGGCACCACTTCTTCTTCCATTTCATTATAATAGTTTTATTTACTGCATTACATTTGGTGTAAACCACTTTGCACTGAACTTTGTTAAAGGAAGACAATATACAAAGTAACATAGATATAACATCTTTTCGAGCCCTGGGAGTTTGTGCAATGAAACAGCACATTTTGCTGAGCTGCACTGTTTCTGCTGTTTTCATGCTGAAAAGTCATGAGGTGGAATGTACCCACAATGCAACATGAAAAATTCCAGATATAGGAAGATGACCACATGCAATGAACTTGTGGACAGATTTACAGCACACTACATTAAGAGGAACTGAAACATGAATTCTACGATTTTGTTTCAAAGGTTCCCTGGGAATTTCAGATGGTTTGTGGCTTGCTAAAGTTCACGATCACCAGCTTCTTCAGACTCAACCTTGTAGCTTTGCCATAGGTAGAGAATGGCAGGAAGTTCCTTTGAAAAGTAGGGACTGGGAGTTCCTGTAGTATAAACGAGATTTCATTTTCTTGGGGGTGGTAAAACTTTGCCATTCAAGCGATTTTCAATCTCTCAGTACTTTTTCTAGACTTGCAGTCTGCAACCACCATAGGTGCAGTTTGCCTGCTTAGGGGGAAGGATGTCAAATTGATGGGACAAGGGTGGTAAGGATGGATTATTTAAATCAATAAAACAAATAAATACACCTAAATCTAGACAGCTCTATAAATGAATCTTTCAGCACCTTTGTGAAAAAACAATTCAATTGAAGACAGAACAGTTTCATTAAGAGATGTTTCTTCTTTCTAATTTTATTTAATTCCAGGGAAGTTTCTGAAAATTCTTCTTTCCTCATTTCCCAGTACTCTAGAAATAGTAAGAGTGAATATCTATCAATCACCACTGGATATTTCTCCCAGATGTCTAACGTGTGAACACAGCACAAAACAACAAGAAATGCATAAAGGTGCATTCACTGAATGAGTGGGTGAGCTGATCTGTTAGGATGCTGCTGAGTGGATGCAAATGTGGGGCTGGGGGGTGGAGAGTGAGTGCTAGGGAGGGTGTAGGAGATAAGTATAGAAGGGAGAATGTGAGACATATGAGTGTAGGGGACGTGAAGAGGGGTGTGCATGCAAGGGGCTGCGAGATGAGTGCAAGGTATGCTGGGGGGGGGGGGGGGGACCAACATGATTAAGGGGATGCAATGACTCAGATGAGGAAGGCTGAAGAGGTTAAGGGTCTTCAGCTTGAAGAACAGATAACTCAGAGGAGATATGACAGAAGTTTCAAAATCCTAAGTGGAGGGAAATGGGTAAAACTAGGGGACACACAATGAAATTACAGAGTACTACATTTAAAATGAATTGGAGAAAATATTTTTTCACTCAGTGCATAGTTAAACTCTGGAATTCATTGCTTGAGGATGTGGTAAGAGCAGTTAACATAGCTGTGTTTTAAAAAAAAAAGGTTTGGACAAGTTCCTGGAGGAAAAGTCCATAAACTGCTATTGAGATAGAACTGGGGGAAAGTCACGGAGGTAGGTAGCATGGAATCTATCTATCTTTTGGGATCCTGTCATGTACTTGTGGCCTGGATTGGCCACTGTTGGGCTTGATGGACCTTTGGTTTCACCTAGTAAGGCAATGCTTATGTACTTAAAGTATGTAACCTTCCAGCAACCTCCAGTTACTGTACCATAGTTATGATCACCAATTCTTTGCCACCACAGGCAAGCTTTCAGCTAGCACCAGTTTCAGCAAGACTAGGAGATACTGTATGAAGTTACGTAGTAAGCACATTTAAAACAAACAGGAGAAAGACTTGGTAGACCTGGGGAAAGCCCGGGCTTATCCCTGAGGTCAAGTAACTTGGAATCTTACTACTTTTTAGACGCTACCAGGTACTTGTGACCTAGATTGGCTACTGTTGGAAACAGGATACTGGCCTAGATGGCCTTTGGTCTGACCCAGTAGGGCAACTCTTAAGTTGCCTTGAACAAGCACAGAGGCTGTTTGAGGGAGAAGAAGGGTTTTAGTCCTCACAGTGTCTGGATAGGCAGTATGGTCTTCAGCTGCCATCATTTCTCTTCCTCTTCTTCCTTAAGAATATTAGAACTCTTAAGTTCTAATATTCTTAAGGAAGAAGAGGAAGAGAAATGATGGCAGCTGAAGACCATACTGCCTATCCAGACACTGTGAGGACTAAAACCCTTCTTCTCCCTCAAACAGCCTCTGTGCTTGTTCAAGGCTTCCTGCTAAGTGGACCATCATTCTTGTCCACTTCCTTTTCACAGATGATTCTGATTAATTAGATTGTCACTTAGCTGGACAGTATGTTGTGGAGAAGATGGACATAATGAAAAACAACAAAGAGAGTCCAAATCTCCCGCAAAAACACACAGGGAACCAACAAGTCAAGTGGAAGATATCCAGAAGGACCAGACTGAAGTCACAGATGTTAAAAGCCAAAATAATTTATTGGGACCCTTTTTTTTTACACGGTCCATGTTTCGGCCAAAAAGGCCTTCCTCAGGGGTCTTCAAATTGGCACATACAGATGATCCTTCCAAAAGTACTTATGGAATAAAACGATCTGGACAAAACTCAGGATAGAGAACGCTAAGACTGTCCGAATACAACATAGGCTTCCAAGTCTGCCAATTTGAAGACCCCTGAGGACCTTTTTGGCTAAAACACGGACCGTGTAAAAAAAAAAGGGTCCCAATAAATTATTTTGGCTTTTAACATCTGTGACTTCAGTCTGGTCCTTCTGGATATCTTCCGCTTGACTTGTTGGTTCCCCGAAGATGGACATAACTTCATGAGCCTCCCCACCCATCAGGAGTAATGGAGATCCTCTGAACCTTATTTCTGCTTTTCTCATTTTTGAGCTCCTCTCAGTCTCCTTCTAAGCAGCAAACGCAGGGTCCACCTGTTCCGTGCAGCCTTCAATTGCTGATTTTGGCTCACTCGAGTGCAATCAGCTAATCTAGTCGGAGCCTGTTAAACTACAGCAGAATTTTCTGTTTTGTGTTGCTCATAAATTCTTGGTTTGTGTTGTTTTTTTTGCTTTATTTTACTAATATGCTCCTTTTGATTATTGTACACCGCTTTGTTGGACTGACCCTAAGCGGGATATCAAATAAACCTAACCTTGAACCTTATCTTCAGACCCACAGCCATAGGGTTTCCAGGATACCCACAATGAATATACATAAAATAAGTTTACACTTACTGAGTCTCTAATATATACAAATTTATCTTATTTATATTTATCTTGGAGATGCTGAAAATCCAGTTAGCAAGGTGTGTCAACAGAACAGGTATGGGAAGCCCCAATTTAATGTAACATGCATTTGACTCCATTTTTCAATTACTGTCACAAACCTATTTGCACGTGCAATATATCCTGAAATATTAGCCAATTTTCCCTTCATCTGCTGTCTGTGCCTTCAGTTTATACAGAACGCTGCAGGAAAACTTGACTTTCAGTCTCACTGGTTTCCTGATATTATATCTTTCTTTCAACAGTTGCACCGGGGTTCATTCTTTAACAAACTGAAAACAATGGGTCTAATATGTGTCTGAACAGATGAGCTAACTCTGCCTTATCACAGCTCTCAAATCTCAGTGAACTCTCTCCCTCCTCATGCTTAACTGTCCAAACTCATCTGCTCATTGCACTGTCCAGCAATGTGCCACCACCAGTTCTGCTCCAAGAAGTGAGATAAATTATCTCATGAAAACAAGGAGTAATGAACATGCTGTAAAGAGCCTGCAGGAGCCCCTACTGCCCCCCCCCCCCCCCCCCCCCCCGGTTACTAACAGCCACAATCTTCCTAAAGGTACCGCTGTCAATAACTTCTCTGCTGCATGTCTCCTCTCACAGTGACATCACTACTAATGATTTGGGACTTTACGTTTGGAAAAAGGCACAAAACAAATGAACTAACAATAAAAATCAGCTCCATGGTACATTTTGCAGGGTAACTAATGCACAATTGAATAAAATATTATTGAGTTGTAATGGTTGCCTATGTGCTTGCTTTGTGATGTTTGCTTTGAATTGGAGTGTAGTCTCTTGTGGGATGTTAATTGAACACAGGGTAGATACAGAAAATAAATATTAAACAGTATTTTCTCAGTGATAGTTCTTCGACTCTTACTATTCAGATCACTATTTCACTCAGCTTGGAATAAGGCTTCTCCTTTCTAAGCACCCACCATTGTTTCAAATTAAGGGGCCCTTTTACAAAGGCGCGCTGAAAAATGGCCTGCGGTAGTGCAGGTGCGTGTTTTGGGCGCGTGCAGAATCATTTTCCAGAGCACCTGTAAAAAAAATGCCTTTTTAAAATTTTTGCGGAAAATAGATATGCGGCAAAATGAAAATTGCCACGCGTCCATTTTGGGTCTGAGACCTTACCGCCAGCCATTGACCTAGCAGTAAGGTCTCACATGGTAACTTGGCGGTAATGGTTCTACACGCATAAAATGCCGATTACTGCCCGATTACAGCTCACGCACCAGAAAATAAAAATATTTTCCTGCGCGCGTAACGGATACATGAGTGGAGGAGTGGCCTAGTGGTTAGAGCACCAGTCTTGCAATCCAGAGGTGGCTGGCTCAAATCCCGCTGCTGCTCCTTGTGATCTTGGGCAAGTCACTTAACCCTCCATTGCCTCAGGTACAAACTTAGATTGTGAGCCCTCCTGGGACAGAAAAATATCCAGTGTGCCTGAATGTAACTCACCTTGAGCTACTACTGAAAAAGGTGTGAGCAAAATCTAAAATAATAATAAGAAGAAGATTCTGAAATACCAGCATGCACACTGATAATTGCAGACTGGGTGCTGTCACAAGTAGTGGCACATTTGTGTCTGTTCCTGCAGGTGTTTAGAAAAGGCTACACAGCGACAGATCCTTCTCTGTAATACTAGCAGATATTGGCATTCCCGACCTGGACATCTCAGTTCTGATGTGGAATCTTTCTGTATGTGTAATTGTTAATATTTATCTGCCTGGATATTACCTCATGACAACAACCTGAGAGAGAAGACCAACTTCGGCTTTTGTAAGGCACTGCTACCTTAAGGTCCCAAGATCCTTAGCAGGAAGTAAAGACGAAAGGCTCTGTCCAAAAAGGATTAAAGCAAATTGGATGAAAATGAAAGGAAATCAACGCTGAGCGAAAGGAACTGAAAAGGAATGAAGTAGTAGATCAGGGCCGTTTGTTTTGGCTTGGAGTCTAGCGCTGCTGAGTTCCTGACCTCTGCACAGACTGAGCTGTAATCTCTCTTCGAACTCCCCCTCTTCTAAACTCACTCTAAGTGTGAGTCATAGTAAATGTGCTTATTACAGATCCATGAGCAGTTCATATCTCCCTTTCTAATGGCCCCGGTGTGGTTGTCGTTTTACCCCTGCTTCTGAGCTGCAGTGGGTTGTCAGCAATGTGACCAAATCTGAGAATATTCTAATCGCAAAAAAAAAAAATTGATGTGAAAACTGCTAAGATTGTAAAGATGCTACTGCTGCATGCATTATAAGAGTCAAAATATTGCTCCACAATGTAAGCACAATGGCCTGATATCAGTCGGTGGTAGGCAGCGCGTTTGCTGTCTGCTGCTGGCATTAAACCTGGATATTCAATGCCAGGCTGGATACGGCCCGCCATTGACTATCCAGGTTTATTTTGGCTGCTATAAATTTAACCGGCTATGCTGACATTCATTGCTAACCAGTTAACTTTTTAGCGGTCAAAGATAGTATTTATTTATTTATTGCACTTGTATCCCACATTTTCCCACCTATTTGCAGGCTCAGTGTGGCTTACAGAGACCTGTTATGGTATCGCCATTCCAGGGTAGATGATACAATTGGTGTTACAAAGTAATCAAGGATGACAAAAAAGAACTAAGCAGACAGTTATAGAAAGAGGATATTCAGAATAAGGGTGGAGTGGTGATGTATTATAGTTAAGCTATGGATTCTCGTGGTAGGCCTTGTTGAAGAGATAGGTTTTCAGAGATTTATTATTATTATTATTATTATTATTTATTGCATTTGTATCCCACATTCCCCCACCTATTTGCAGGCTCAATGTGGCTTACATAGATTTGGTAACATTTTCATGACAGGATATCGGATACAGTTAGTAATGTGTAGTGATTAAGGAAGGGAGAGGGAAGAAGGAAGAGAGTTGTTAGGGTAGTTATAGAAGGTTTGCGTTCATAATTGAGTGGACTTAGTGAGGTTATAGGTTCTCATTGTAAGCCTTGTTGAAGAAGAATGTTTTCAGAGATATTCGAAAGATAGATGTTTCTTTGATTGCTTTCAGGTCTGTAGGTAGTGCATTCCATATCTGCGTGCTCTTGTAAGAGAAGGTAGCGGCGTGCGAAAGTTAGTTATTTCGTTTATTGTTTTCAAGTTCGTTGGTAGTGCATTCCACAGCTGCGTGCTCATGTAGGAAAATCTGGTCGCATGTGTTAGTCTGTATTTTAATCCTTTACAGCTTGGGAAGTGTAGATTAAGAAATGTGCGGGCAGATCTTTTAGCAGATTCTTAGCAGGCCTACTATTTAAGCGTCTATTTTCACCGCTCATCATAGCCGGTTTGGCATTAAATATTCACTCCTAACCGGCTAACTGGGATATTCAGCGGGAGATAACCAGTTTCTCTCGCTGAATATCCATGGTTATGCACTTGAACACTATTTAACAAACCAGGAGCCATTCCAGGCTAGTTAAATAGTCTTGAATATCGGAGGGAATATATTTCTCTCCAAATTTTGTTGTTTCATGCATCATGAAGACAAAGAGCAGTGATCTGTCTGTAGTTAATGGAAACTTGTAACACCAATGACCATGACAACAGCTTCCTGTACTGATTCTAGTCACCGGGCTCACCTCTTCTTGAAGTCACGTAGAATGAATCTTCTCAGATTTCTCTACAGATTTATTTATTAGGATTTATTTATATACTGATACGAGCATTTCTGACTGTCCTGTGGAAGTTTCCCAGTCCTGTTTGAGGTGAAGACCTGAGCTGAGAATTGAGCCAGTTCTACTAATGTAGTTCACAGAAGGGAAGAATAATTTCGCCCGTCCCCCAACTTTCCACATCCTTGTCTTTTACTGCCCATCAATTCAATGTATCACCAGTGTAGATACCTCAGAAGCTAAGGCAGATGTGAGTCTGACTTGTTAGTTAAGGTGGCTTTTTTTGTGGCCCTCTAGTTTTTGACCTTAGGCTGACCCTGCCTGACCACCAATCCTCTCATCTGAACCAGCATGCATTAGAAGCTTTGAAAGCATTTTGGGAGGACAAATTAAATATCAAAATTAATGAAATGAAATAGTTGTTCAAATTTATGGATATAGCTGGGATCCCAGCTCTCTTCCTTTGCAGGGGGGGGGGTTGGTTTAGTGGTTTAAATCGTCATCAGGATGCCAGAGTTTGAATCCTCTATCTCCTAAGACAGCTAGTTATCTTGCTCAAGTCTCAGTAATGGGAGTGGATGAGTTAGCACAGAGGGCTGAGGACTTGAGGAATTGGTTTCAATGCTCACTCTAGGTAACTCCCAGATATAAAACTTAGGGGTTCTTTTACTAAGCGATGGTAAAAATGGCCTGTTTCTATTTCTTGTATTAATAGCTATGTGCTAAAGTTGTCATTAGCACATGGTCATTAAAAACTTAGCACATCTGCCACCCGTTGTGTAGGCAGTGAGGGTTCATGCACTATCCTGTGCTAATTGGTTAGCATGCAGTCATGTAGCTGCGCTTACCGATTAGTGCAGGAACACTCTCTCTACTACTCCCAGATATGCCCCCTCAAAAAATGTTTAAAAATGTTTAGCTCATGCAGATTTGCCACTTACCAAAGGATGCCCAAGCACGTCCTGTGCTGGCACCATTTTAAGCTGAATTAGGCGCCTGATAACGCCTAACACAACTTTGTAAAAGGGCCTCTTAGATTGTGAGCCCAGTAGGGACAGAGAAAGTACCTGCATATAATGTGTACAGTGCTGCATATATCTAGTAGCGCTATAGAAATGATTTTAAAAAACTTGTAGTCATAAAGCAGCAATGAAGAACACCTAATGAATGTACAACCCACAGTTATAGGTGCCGTCTCTTTGAGTGCAGTGAGTGCTTGAGAACCCCCAGAACGCGTAACTTATACTGTTTTTGACCCAGAAAGTTGCTTCCTGAGCTCACAGTGTTTTGGGGTTTACTAATAAAAACCTGGAGCCACAGCAGTGATCTATTTTTTCTAATTACTGCCAAAATTATTTAGTAAATACATTAGCAGTAGTTTTGCCTGTACAATATATACTACATATATTTCACAAAGAGGAAAGTGCAGACATTGAAGTGTCTTTATATCCAGAATCCTGCTCAGAACCTTTCTGGATGGCGTCATGTTTCCTGCCCAGTTTTCACAGAGGTCTCACCACAAATCATCTTTACATGGCTTTGGTGGGATGAACTGAAAGACAGGATGAAGATTTTTCCTTCTCTACCTAATCTGTCTTCCAAGGGTTTTTCCTTCCTTCATTACCTTGTTACTTCTTTCCCTTGACGTCACCTCAGCTCATCAGCAGCATGAGCTGGGGAAGTTATACAAGAATTCGTTTATCTCCTTCCCTCTCATTAATTATAAAATGATGTCAAAAGTAGCCAATTAAGAGCTTGAGCAGTGCTCACGTGCTCCTTCTTGTATTACAATGTTGTGTGCTCACTAGTCACTAAGCAACTTTATCAAAGGAATATGGGACTGGCTCCAAGGTCACAGAGAGTTGAAAAATAATTTTGGATAACTTCTCCACTCCCTCTCAAATACGCTACAGAAGAAATCACCAGAGTTTGTGTACTGCAACATACTACAAATGACACCAGTTCACAATATATGAATCTTCAGCACTGAAAGGACATTGTCATAACATCATGTTACTATAGAAAACAACTTGTTCTGCTTATGGGATCAGTATTCAAAAGCTCTTATCCGGATAACAGCACCTGCTATCCAGATATGTGCTGCTGACTGGATAATGCCTCTGAATATCCTCACAGACCTCTCTGTACTATCCGGATAGTGCCTCTGAATATCCTTACAGACCTCCTCTGTACTATCCGGATAGTATCTCTGAATATCCTCACAGACCTCTCTGTACTATCCGGATAGTGCCTCTGAATATCCTTACAGACCTCCTCTGTACTATCCAGATAGTATCTCTGAATATCCTCACAGACCTCTGTGTACTATCCGGATAGTGCCTCTGAATATTCTTACAGACCTCCTCTGTACTATCTGGATAGTATCTCTGAATATCCTCACAGACCTCTCTGTACTATCCGGATAGTGCCTCTGAATATCCTTACAGACCTCCTCTGTACTATCCGGATAGTGCTACTACTACTACTATTTAGCATTTCTATAGCGCTACAAGGCGTACGCAGCGCTGAATATCCTCTGAATATCCTCACAGACCTCCTCTGTACTATCCAGATAGTGTCTCTGAATATCCTCACTATCCAATGAGTTACAAAATCAACATGACCAAATCTGATTGATTTCTTTGTCTAGTGACAAAAGAACTGGATCAAGGCCGTGGGCTGAATGTGATCTGCTTATATTTCAGGGAAGCCTTTGATACTGTTTCTCATAGGAGGCTCATGAATAAACTGAGTAGATTGAGGATGGGATGCAAGGTGGTAAACTGAATCTGAAATTGACTGACTGAGAGGCAACAGAGGGTGGTGCTAAATAAAATTCGCTCAAAAGAAAGAAAGGTGAGTAGTGGAGTGCCTCAGGGCTCTGTCCCTGTGGCCAATTCTGTATTTATAACCAAAGGGTTAGAAAGAAATGAGTGCCTTTTTGTAGATCACACAAAGATTGGTGTCAGAATGGACACATAGAGGGAATGGAAAGCATGAGAAGCAATCTACAAAAATTAAAAGCTTGGGCTAATGCTTGGCAGTTACGTTTTAACATAGGGTAATGCATTTGGGGTGCAGAAATACAAAAGAGAGACTGATATATGCAAGCAGTGGTGTGCTGGAGCCGGAGCAAGAGCCGCTTGTTAAATTTTGACAGCTCTTGCGAGCCGGTTATTCTTGGGGGCAAGCTGGCTCCATTACGGGAGGTAAGCATGGCAGGAGGGCGCCATCACAGGCCATGCTTACCTCCCCTCCCGCTCCCAAACATGTCCAATGATGTCCTTCGCCCCCACCCTCCCCTCCCGCTCCCATCCGTCTTTTTGTATTACCTCCGTCGAAGCGCCCTGTTATTGAAAGCCCTGCTGCCCGTCTCCAGCCTTCCCTGCTTGCTTCTGATGAGTTCGTGCCCTTAGTCCTGCCTTCTGACGTCATTCTGATGTCATTTCCTTTTTCTGCGAAGGCGGGACTGAGAGAACAAACATCATCACAAAGCAAGCAGGGGAAGGCTGGAGACCGGCAGCAGGGCTTTAAATAACGCGGCGCTTCAACGGAGGTAATACAAAAAGATGGATGGGAGCGGGAGGGGAGGGGAGGGTGGGGGCGACAGAGAATAGCTGGATATGGATGGGAGCGGGAGGGCAGGGGAGGGAGGAGAATCGCTGGGTATGGATGGGTAGAGGGGGGCAGGGAAGAGAATTGCTGGACATGGATGGGTAGAGGGGGGGGCAGGGAAGAGAATTGCTGGACATGGATGGGTAGAGGGGGACAGGGGAGAGAATTGCTGGGCATGGATGGGTAAAGGGGGGCAGGGGAGAGAATTGTTGGGCATGGATGGGTAGAGGGGAGCAGGGAAGAGAATTACTGGGCATGGATGGGTAGAGGGGGCAGGGGAGAGAATTGATGGGCATGGATGGGTAGTGGGGGGCAGGGGAGAGAATTGCTGGGCATGGATGGGTAGTGGGGGGCAGGGGAGAGAATTGCTGGGTATGGATGGAGGGGAGGGAAGGGAGAGAGAAGAAATGCTGGACATGGAGGGAAGATAGAGGAAGGAGATTAGATGAGGGAAAAGGAAGTGAGGAGAGAAACTGCACATGGATGGAGAAAATAGGCAGAAGCTGGATCCACTGTACAGTCAAGTCTGCGGAGGACCAGAAATGAAGAAGAAAGGAGGAAAGAAAAGAAATAAATGGAAAGGAAGCCCTGGAAATGGAGTCAAGGGAACAGATAGAGAGCAGCAGAATCAGATACTGGGCCAGCATGATCAGAGAAACAAAGTCACCAGACAACAAAGGTAGAAAAAAATAATTTTATTTTCATTATAGTGTTTGGAATATGTCCACTTTGAGAATCAGGTGCTGAACGTTAAAAGTTTATATTTATTTACTTTTATGGCATTTTACCCCATATTAAACATGAATTAGATTGGAACCTGGGATCATTTAATTTTTTTTTCCCTGGAGAGAGTAATGCATTGCGCCCCCCCCCCCCCCCCGGCTATAGCCAGCTCTGCAATTTGGAGGGGGGCGCAGAGGTGGACGGGGGGGGGGGGGCGCCGAGGTGGACAGAGGGGGGGGCGCCGAGGTGGACCAGGGAAAGAGCCTGTTGTTAAAAATTTACCAGCACACCACTGTATGCATGGACCAGAAAAGTGATCTTGGGGTGATTGTGTCTGAGGATATCAAGGTGGCAAAACAATGTGACAAAGAAATGACCAGGTGATTACTACTGATTCATCACTATCCTTCACCATCCAAATTTCCCATGTCCTCAAGACTGGGTTCTACTTTCTGCGGTGGCTTAGGTCTTTCCACAACATGCTTGACTCTGAATCACTTCACTCCCTATTCTATGCCTATATAAACACCTGTTATGATTATTGTAATGTCATTTAAGCTGGTATCAGTGGCGTACCGAGGGCGGGGCGGTCCACTGCAGGTGCATGTTGCAGGGAGGTAGAGGGAACAGCTGTGTGGCTGTCGGCTCCACCGGTGTCCTGCTCCCTCTGATGATTACTTCCTGTTCCTTGAGAAGGGGACTGGTGAAGCCGACAGCTGCGCAGCTGCTCCCAGCACCCCCCAGGAGGTAACAGCAATGCAGCCGGGGGGAGGGGGGTTGGAGGTGATGCAACAGGGGTGCGCTGCATCAGGGGGGTGAGCAGCAGCGATCCACCCTGGGCGGCAGCTGACCAAGGAACACCATTGGCTGGGATTACCAAATCCAATTTGAATCGCCTTCAGATACTCCAAAATACAGCCGCTCATATCATTTGTCAAGCATCCTGCTATGATCGGGTCACACCACTCCTTCAATTCCTCCATTGGCTTCCGATAGAATATAGGATTAATGCTCTATAGCACCACTCCCTCCTATCTGGCTTCTCTGATCATACTGTATTCCCTGCCTCGAATTCTTCGATTCCTAACTGATAGCAGTTTACTTTTGCCACTGCCCTTTAAAGCAAGGTGGGAATCCACCTGTTCTTCTGCATTCTACTTTCTATCACCTGCACTATGGAATTCACTCCCTCAGCATCTCTGGTTGGAGAGATATTATACATATTTCTGGTCCTCCCTTTGGACTTATCTTTTCCAATTTGCATTCAATAATAATAATAATAATAAATTTATTTGTAGCCCAAATTATCATAAAATTCTAAGCAAGGAACAGAATAACATATATAATAGGATAACATGTTACAGACAATGTGCCATGAAACATTTCATAAAAAAAATAATAATCAGCAGTGTAAACAAATAGCAGGATAGACAGAAGATAGTTCTCAGCGCATGACAAAAATGTCCTAATTGCTCAAATAATCCATACCTGGATTTTAAAAATGATTTTTCAGTTCTGTATTAAATTGAGTAATACTCTGGAGTGAAGCTGAACAGGCAGGCAGTGTGGTCCATAATTTCGGGCCAATTATGTAAAAAATAGAGGATCTAGACTCTTCCAAATACACTTGCCAAAAAGATGGAACATCAAGCAAATTCTTTTCAGAAGATCTCGGGGAATGTAATGGTTGGTAAAGTCTCAAAGCAGAGCATAAGAGTGGAGAAATGCAATTATTTTAAACTTTAAAAATTAATAACAAAAACTTAAATTCCATACAACATTTCACGGGGACCCAATGTAAAGACCTTAGAATAGGAGCGATGTGATCAAAACCTGATGTACCTGTAATTACCATAGTTATAAAATTTTGAATCACTTGAAGAGCCTTCAAATGAACTTTTTATAATGCCAATAAGACCATTACAATAGTACATTAATGGTCAAACTACAATTTGAGCTATCTTTCAAAAGTTTTGATCTGTGACATAGGGCTTCTTACGTCTAACTATTCTAAGCTTACAAAAAACCTTTATGGGTCACATTCTGTACCTGCTTCTTTATTGTAAATGCAGAATCAAGTTGGACTCCCAAATCCCTAATCTCTTTTAAAATTGGGATTTCTATTGAATCGATTTTAAATGCATTAGGAGCATCAAACATCAGTAGAACCTGAAAGTAGAAGAATTTGAGTCTTTGAAAGATTTAATTTTAAATGATTCCCTTCCATCCACTGAGTAATACATTTGAGCTACAACCATAATGTTTGCAAAACCGTCATCAAAGGAAAACTCAGATGGGATCAGAAATTGTATGTCGTCAGCGTAAAGTTTATACTGCACTCCAAGACATCTAAGCAATGAGCAGAGCAGTATAAGAAAAAAGATTGAAAAGGACTGCAGAGCCTTGAGGGACTCCCGCTTTACAAGATACCACATTAGATCAGTATCACCAAATACTAATTACTAGAACAATTCCTAGAGATGCACTGACCTGGTTGCTGTAAGGAGAAGAGAATTTATTTATGACTTTTAATTAATTACTTACCCCACCCCACCCCTATTTACTAGGGGGTGTGGGGTAAGCATGGCTTAGTAAACAGGGGGGTTAGTGATGTAAAGTTTTATTTTGTAATTTTAGCTTACGATGTTTACGTTATCTCTAGACTGTAATGCTAGACTGTATGGCTGGCTTTTCTCTATGTATGTGGATGTGTATGCTCCTTTTTTTTTCTATCAATTTTTGGAGTTCCTTTCTATGCCATCTAGCACTGTTGTATTGTAAACCGTTTTGACTTGCTTGGCAAATAGAGGCGATATATTAAACAAATAAAAGATAAACGTTGAGAGAAGCATGGGCAGCAGAAAAAGAGAAGTGATTATACCCATGGACAAGTCATTAGTGAGGCCACATTTGGCATACCGTATTCAGTTTTGGAGACTGTATCTTGCCAAGGATGTAAAAAGACTTGAAGCCATTCAGAGGAAAGTGACCAAAATGGTATGGGGTCTGCACTGGAAGACACATGGGAAGAGGCTTGAAGACTCGACTATAGGTACCCTGGAGAAGACGAGAGACATGGGAGATACGATAGTAAAGAACAAAACAATCTTTTCTAAAAACGGAGAGGCTACAGAACTAGAGGACATGAAAAGAAGTTTCAAGGAGGGAAATTTAAAAGCAAAACCAGGAAATACTTTTTCATGTAGAAGGTGGTGGATGCCCGGATTGCTTTTCCACAGGAAGTGGTGGGGGTCAAAAACAGTGACAGGATTCAAAAAACGGCGGGAGAAACATCGAGGCGAAGAGTGGGGTAGACTGAATCGGGAATCAGTTGCATCCCTAAAAACAAGAAGGGTAATCCGAATGGAGTTGGAGGTACAACCTTGATGCCAATGAGGTCAGTCATCCATTAAACAAGATGGGAAAATATGCGCATAAAACATTTATGGAAATGCAGATGGTAACACAAAGCTTTTTGTGTTAATGCCTCTGCATTCCAATTTGTGTATTTTAACAGATTTCTTTTTCCCTGCTAACAGGTAAAGAGGTAATTAGCATACTCTGCATCTCATTAGCACAGATTTCTTGCTGTTTTACACAGTTCAGTGCATTGACCCCCAATGTGCGAAAGATTGCTCCAAAGCCGCCTCACTTGTGTCCTGAAGTGTCCGTCTCCCTTATTTCTACTTTACACAGTAGGGGGGGGGGGGTTGTTTTCCAGTACAAAGGGATTTAAAGATTTTACTTGAGACAAATCAGAAGCTTTATATTTTCGGCGAGAAAAGTCATCTACTTCCTGCTTTGCATGTAGTGTATAATCGCTAACTTTTCAGGTGGTAAAGCCAAAGTGTTTGTACTTTTTGCTCTGTATACAGATAGGTGAGAAATGCAAAACATGAAGAAAGCAATTAGTAACCTTTGTAGGAAAGCAACCGGTGACAAACTGCAACATAAAGAGAAAGTTTATATACTGCAAATGTGTCCTAATCAGATGTGGACTGCAGCTGGAGCAGGTTAACCCGAGACCAGTTAATCCAGAGCTCTATGTACAATCTCCACATAATTCCCTTACATACATGTACCAATCTGTGCGGTGTCTGAATTTGTTTACTGCACACTGCCTGTGAATGTTAAACTGGGTCTGAAGCGAAATAACTGGTCTTTAGTAGAGCACACATTTGAACAGAGAAGGCAGCTGCTGATACCTGTTATATGGTGTTCTAAGTAGCAGAGCTTGGCTGCCTGTGCAGCTATCTGTGGGGGTGTGACAGCCATATACAGGCGGAGGTACGGAATACTGCTGATCTCCTGCAAAGACACAACAACCAGTTAGAATATAAGCATTAAGCTCACTATATTCTGTAAAACTTATATATATATATATATACACACACACACACACACACACACACACACACACAAATATATCACAGGCAGAAGTCTGAAAGCAGAAAAATACAGAATGTTCTGAGGAACTATATTTCACTTTCAACCCCAGACCTGGATGCCTGCTGGTAAATCTGAATATTGGTAGGTTTCTTCCATCTAAGTAAGAAGTAATTTTATAAAAGGCCTCATATGAAGTGCCTCTTATGGTGCAGACAGGGCTGGTGTTAGACATGCAGGGGACCAGGGCCCAAAACCTGCCTGCAGGCTATGACTTCTTCAGCTCCAGGCAGGCTGTAGTATAGGGGTCCAGGACAATTGTCCCTTTTGCCACCCCTCAATGCCAGCCCTGGATGTAGATGGTGCGTATGAAAGTGAACGTGGTACAGATGGTGTGTAGTAAAGTGAACCTGGTGCAGATGGTGCGTATTAAACTGAATGTGGTCCAGATGATGTGTTTTGAAGCGAATGTGGTCCAGAAGGTGCATATTAAAGTGAACGTGGTACAGATGATGCATATTAAAGTGAACATGGTGCAGATGGTACATACTAAAGTGAATGTGGTGCAGATGATGCCTAATAAAGTGGACGTGGCATGGATGGTGCATATTAAAGTGAATGTGGTGCAGACGGTGTGTATAAAAGTGAACGTGGTGCAGATGGTGTGTATTAAAGTGAATATGGTGCAGATGGTGTATGTGAGAGTGAATGTGTTGCAGATGATGCATATTAAAGTGGATATGGCATGGATGGTGCATATTAAAGTGAACGTGGTGCAGATGGTGTGTATTAAAGTGAACGTGGTACAGATGATGCATATTAAAGTGAACATGGTGCAGATGGTGCATACTAAAGTGAATGTGGTGCAGATGATGCCTAATAAAGTGGACGTGGCATGGATGGTGCATATTAAAGTGAATGTGGTGCAGACGGTGTGTATAAAAGTGAACGTGGTGCAGATGGTGTGTATTAAAGTGAATATGGTGCAGATGATGTATGTGAGAGTGAATGTGGTACAGATGATGCATATTAAAGTGGATATGGCATGGATGGTGCATATTAAAGTGAACGTGGTGCAGATGGTGTGTATAAAAGTGAACGTGGTGCAGATGGTGTGTATTAAAGTGAATATGGTGCAGATGGTGTATGTGAGAGTGAATGTGGTACAGATGATGCATATTAAAGTGAACGTGGTACAGATGGTGTAAATTAAACTGAATGTGTTACAGATGATGCTTTTTAAAGTGAATGTGGTATAGATGGTACATATTAAAGTGAACATGGTGCAGACATTGTGGATTAAAGTGAACATGGTACAGATGGTGCATATTAAAGTGAATGTGGTGCAGATAGGGGCGTATTTGTACAAACACACTCAGGAGAGGCATTTGAGTGCAGCACAGGTACACATATGTTACATGTTAAGGTTCAGGCCTACTTATGAGTATGTGTAAATGTCAGCTCCAATAATCTAGTGCTATTTCACCAGAATTTGTGCTAGCATTTACAAAGGCGCATAAGGGTCACTTTACTAAACCTCAGTAAAATCTGGGCATAATGTAGGTTTCAGCAAGACACAGTAAGCTCAGAGTGAATGTGGCTTTTCCAGGGCTTTTGCAGGTCATGCACTAATGTTTCCAATAACGTGATACCTGCAAAGAATTAACATGGGAGCATTTGTTGCCTCCTATTTAGAAGACACTAAGTGCCGGATTCTATATAAAGTACCCAGATTTGTGTAAGTGCCCAAGATGCACATGCAAATTAATTCCTTAATGAGCTCAATGACATTAATAATTGGGTCCTAACAACCAACTATTAATGCTGATTGGCACTCATTAATATTTGCTCTTGCATCATGCTGTGCACTATTCTACAAGATAGTGTGCCTAACTCCCATAGTGTGTATCTCAAAAGGGGGCATGGCCATGGGAGGAGAATGGGTGTGTCAGGGGTATTCTGAAAATATGCACACGTAGTTACAGAATACTGTGCCAGTGCATCTAACGTGCATCAGCATTTACAGCAGGCTTCAACAGGTGTAAGTCTTGCACCCAAAATTAGGCATGAGATCCATATGTAAGCATTTTCTATAAAGGATGTGCACCCTTTACAGAATAGCAACTTAGCACTGTTTTTTTTCAGCACCATTTATAGAATCCAGCCGTAAGTGCTCCGGTGATAACTCTGCACTATCCTGTTAATGCAAGCTAATCAGAATGTGCTAACCAGAAAACATGAGAATGCCCACTTTCCACCCGTGACACCCCCTCTTAAAAATATTTTTTTTTAAATTGGTAACATGCAGGTTAGTGCATGCAAACAAGCAGATTACCACAAAACGCTTTATTGTATTCTGTGGTAGCCTATTAGCATGTGCTAACTGCGCATTAAGGGCTTAACACCCTTTAGTAAAATGACCCCCATAGATGCTTGTATGTCTTTACAAATATATAGTAGGTAAAACTTAGCCACCTTCCTGCCCCTATTAACCCAGATCAGTGATTCCCAAACTGAGTTCCTCAAACTCTCTTCAGGGGTTCAAGAAATTAGATTGTAGAATCTGTTGGTATGAACATATATATGTTTACATAAAGGGGGGGAGGGGGTCCTGAGACGAGAGGGGGGAGGGGGTCCTGAGACGAGAGAGGGGGTGGGGGTCCTGAGATGAGACTGGGGGGAGGAGGGGGAGGAGGGCGGAGGGGGAGGGGCAGGTCCTGGAACTCGAAGGGGAGGGGTGCCTGGAACTGAGGTAAGGGAGGGAGGCAGGTAGGGGGGGCCTGGAACTCAGAGGGAGGGAGGCAGGTAGGGGGCATGGAAATCAGAGGGGAGGGGGCCTGGAACTCAGAGGACGGAGGGAGGGAGGTAGGGAGGGGGCCCTGAAACCTTGCTAGCGCCCATTTCCTTTCTGTTGGAAATGGGCCTCTTTTACTAGTGTTTACATAAATTGAGGGCTCCTCAGTGTATGAAAAAATATTTTAGGGGCTCTGCCTTCATAAAACGTTTGGGAATCACTGACCTAGATCCTGTTATGAAATTAACCCTCATTATGTGGTTAGTTGAAATGTCGCTGTTACCTAGAGAAGTCGGTTGACTGATTGGATCCTCATGCTTGAAAGAATGGTTTGTAAATTGTGCTGTATGGTGAGAAGGTGTGTGACCATAACTTGGCGTCCCATCAAATGTCACTGTACTGTAACCTTTCAAAAGAAAGACAAAATCTGAGTTAAAAGATTAGCCTTGAACTTCTTCAGGAGGTGACATCCTTCCAAATATTCCCCAGAGGACATGCAAAGCTATGGTATTTTTCCTCCAAACATCTTCCCATCCAATAAGATATTCAACTGCTGTAGATACAAGTAAAAATCTGTCTTAAATCTCGATAATCTATCAACACTGCTGACAAACAACAGATTCTGTAATGCTTACTTATTAATTTATGACATTTGTTCCTCTAGTAAGAAAGTTCTCAAGGTTAAATGCAACCCACAAAAATTCACAATTTTTATAAAAATACAAAATCTAATCAGACAATAAAAAGGAAGCTTGCAGAAGCCAGAACACAGCTCCAAATCCAATTTTAGAACAATGAAAGCCCACCCACACATCAGATAAAAACAGTGTATCCGAATGTGAAGCCCCCACCCTGTGCATGTCACAGTGTTTGTGGACTAGAAAAATGCAATGACTTTCATACTGGAAGTTGCATTTTAAATATTTCAGGGAAGGTTATGAATAAACTCTAAATATTACTGGGATCCTTCTACTAAGCTGCAGTAGAAAGTGGCCTTAGCACACCCTTACGCGGGTTTTTCCCACGCACTAAGGCCATTTTTAAAACAGCTGGAAAATGGCCAATTTTCTATTTTCTCTATAAATGGCCATGTGCTAATGTTACCTTTAGCATGTGTAACTAGAAAACCAGTCTCCGGGTAAGCAAAAGAAAAAAGGAAGAGCTACTGTATGTAGATGCATCCGTCAGCAGAAAGAACGGAAAGTAAGCTTTTGCCTGCGCAAGCTGCGAGTTGAGCACAAGCAGCACATCTACATAGCTCTTCCTTTTTTTGACAGGACGTGACTGGTGGTTCTGAAGCAGCAGAGGCGAAACAGGGGTCAACGTTGACCATGGTCAGAGTAACATTGGAAGACAGAAGGAAAGCATACACCTTCAAGCTAAGTACTTTTACATAAAGTTAATGTAATTTAAGACGGAAGAGTTGAGCGCTTTTCTATGCAAAAAGAATATAAGCAAGCGATACAGACTAGGAGGTTTTTTGCCCATGATGAAGAAGTCCTAGCCCTCCTTCTGCAGAACAGCGGAAGAGGTGCTTCTTGAGGCGTTTTCCTCCTAAGAATTAATTTTCTTTCGCTTACCTGGAGACCGGTTTTCTAGTCATATATGAAATAATATTGATGAGAGAGGAGACCTATGCCCCTTTAGAAGTATAGTTCATCTCTGCATACCATTAGCACGTGGCCATTAAAATAATTAGTGGTTGAGCACTTACGATGACTATTTGGTAGGTGGTAAAGGCTCACATGCTAAAGAATTAGTACACAGTACTGTAGCTACACTAATTAGCACAGAAATGCCCACTCTCCATTCTCCCAGACATACTCCTTCCATGCAAAAATTATTATTATTATTTTCCACACAACACCCACCATTCTCAAACTAACTGTAGGACGCCTGAGCGCGTCCTGCGGTAAGTCCTTTTAAGCTGCAGTAAGCGCATGTTAACGCTTTCTTCAGCTTAGCAAATGGACCCCACTGTTTTTTAAACATATATTTCTTAGTAGAGGAAAGGGCAATCTTAATATCTCAGCTGTCATGATATCTCTGAACTCTCATTGGAAATACAGCATCTTGAATTGTACTATTCTGCATTGATGTTACTGTATATTGAATTTATTTATTTATTTTAGATTTAACTCACACCTTTTTCAGTAGTAGCTCAGGGTGAGTTATATTCAGGTACACTGGATATTTCTCTGTCCCAGGGGGGCTCACAATCTAAGTTTGTACCTGAGGCAATGGAGGGTTAAGTTACTTGCCCAAGATCACAAGGAGCAGCAGTGGGATTTGAACAGACCATCTCTGGATTACAAGACCTGTGCTCTAACCACTTGGCCATTCCTCCACTCCACTCCAGTAGCTGTATTGCTGTCTATGTGGGTTGTAAAATGTTTAGACTCTCCATATTTGCAGTACATAAATAGGAATAAATGAAATGCAATGCAAAGAGTATTCAATGGGTTTTTCCTAACACTTCGGTGCAGCAAATTCCTCTTATTCCCAATATCATTGTATAAGGCACTTTTTTTCCTGGTATTTCTGGCACAAATGAATATAATTGTCATGTCAGTGTGAGAGTCACAAATATTCTATAGGTAGGGCAGTACTTATCAAGTGTCACAATATATGAGGAAAGCAAAAAAAAAAAAAACAACAACAATGGATACCTAATATCAATAAAACATCAACCATAATAATCCATATCAAAATGCATTAAGGAGCCCTTGTATTAAAGAGGTTAAGCACTTAACAAGCAGTTAATTCTCAGAGACAGGCTCCCATGCAACTGCATTTTAATAATAATAAGAAGAAGAAGATGTATATACCATTTCTATGGTTTACAATGATGTGAGAAAAAAGTACATTTAGAAAGAACTGAGAAACCCAGCGAATAATTACAATTATAAAGTAACATAAAATAATTCTAAAAACCTAATGTACATATTTGGGAAATAGCCAGGATTTCAAAATGTTTCAAACCCTTAAATAATTAGTTTCCCATCTTGTTGACACAGGTAGTAAATTCCAGAACATGGGGAATGCATAACAGAACAACTTCTTGATTTGTTGAATTTAAACGAGCTGCTGAAGCCGATGGAATCTCAAGTTTGTTGGTATATATTGACCACATGGGTATTAAACAGGATCTAACTACTTTTAAAAGCCTCAGAAATAAGATGGACAATTTCCATATAGAAAATTTAAAACAAAGTATAAAATCTTAAAAGCAATTCTCACCGCAACTTGCAACCAGTGAAGCTCTTTTAATAGAGGAGACACTCTCGTCACATCAAGTTTCACGTTTATTTATAACTTTCTATCCCGCCTACAGGAAGAACCATCGAGGTGGCTTACAATCTAAGGGGCCCTTTTACTAAGGCGCTTAGGCAAGTACGCACGTCCATCGCTTGTCAAACTGGAACTACCGCCTGGCTACCACGGATGGTAATTCCATTTTTCGCGTGCGTCCAAAACACTTAGTAGAAACTATTTTCTATTTTCTACCGCGTGGCACTTACCCGGCGGTAATCAGCAGTTTACGCACACTGATGCTTAACGCCCAGTTAGCATGTGAGACCTTACTGCTAAGTCAATGGGTGGTGGTAATAAGATCTCAGGCCAAAAATAGAGACAGGCTGGTTTTAATTTTACCGCACATCCATTTTTGGCCACAAAAAAGGCCCTTTTTCCCAGACTCGTTGAAAAATGGATCTGCACGCATCCAAAACATGTGCCTACACCAGGGCAGGCCACTTTTCGGTGTGTCTTAGTAAAAGGGCCCCTAAATAAACAAAGGTAACAAGAAAAAACAAATTTTATGCAGACAAGACCTGAGACAACTGGACAATTGGAAAGGGGGGGGGGGGTCAAACTACAATTTTAAATAGTAAAGATGGGATGGTTAAGACAAAAGGTATGTCCTATTTTGTACACAGTCACAGCAGAGTCCACAGAATTCCAAAGGCAGAGCTTAAAGATAGAAAATGCATCCTTGAAAAGAAAAGTTTTTAAGTTCAGTTTTAAATGTGTTCAAGGATTGACATTGCCTTAGATGAATTGGTAATGAATTCCATAATTCTGGTGCTTGAATTGAAAAGATGCTTGTCTAATCCTAATCGGGGTAGCATAATTGTTTCTGCATGTTAAACCATGTGCTACTGAATTTTTTAGTCAGGGATGTGGCATGAATAGAGAGTGAGTGTGGAAGCAATAGACAGCTATCATGTGACACAGAGTTAATGTAGAACCACAGTGGGAGAGGGTACCATGCGCTAACCAATGTTAATAGATGACTTGGGAACACTCTTTTTGATGCAGCTCATAGGAAACGGGTGGGGACAGAGGCAAACTTTGTCCTCCTATCATTCTGTACTGGAAGACACTGGGACAATCACCAGCGGGAAGAGGAGGAAGATAGGAAAGCTTCTCTCTGGGATGGAGAGTATAAGGTCAGCCCTTCCCAGGAATTCAAGAACTGCAGATGCTCTTTTCTCACCGCTAAACCCTGAGCAGCAGAGCTGACTTTTCCCTTGTGGGGCAATGACCCCCAGATTCTATACATGATGCCCAAAACTGGGCGCCGCCAAGAAGTGTGCAAAATGAATGCCAGTAACTGAGTGCTAATTGACACCAATTTGGATATGTGCACACCTTACTGCATGGTGTTCTATAACAGTGTGCACTCAAATCCCATCGTGCACAACCCAAAAGGGGGCGTGGCCGTGGGAGTTGCATGGTAGGATCAGGGACGTTTCTACAGTTTGTGCAGTGCAGGGGTGTAGCCAGACTTCGGCGGAAGGGGGGGCCAGAGACCGAGTTGAGGGGGCACATTTAGCCCCCCCAGCACTGCCGACTCCCCTGTCATTGCCGACCCTCCTCCCGCCATTGCCGACTGCCGCCGCCGCCGCCACCACCAACAACAACTTTGACCCCCCCCCCCCGTGCTGACCCTCTCGACCCCCCCCCTCGCCACCAACCCTCCCCTGCCACCACTGTTGCCTACCTTTGCTGGCGGGGGACCCCAACCCCCACCAGCTGAAGTCCTCTTCTTCTGGCGCAAGGCTTCGTTCTGTTTCTGAGACTGACATCGTGCATGAAGCCTTGCACCGGAAGAAAAGGACATCGGCTGGCAGGGGTTGCGGTCCACCGCCAGAAAAGGTAGGTGATGGCGGGTTGGCGGCGGGAGGGGGGTCAAGAGGGTCATCGGCAGGGGGGTCCAGGGCCAAATCTACAGGGGCCCAGGCCCCTGTGGCCCCACGTAGATACGCCACTGGTGCAGTGTTATAGAATACTGGTACCCAAATTAGGCACCAGGAATTATACCTGGTTTTCAGCAGGCATAAGTGCTGTTGCCCAAAATTGGCACTCGATGCTATTCTATAATGGCTGCTCATCTTTGAGGACCCATTATAAAAAAGCATTGGGTGCCAATTTTTTTCAGTACTGATTTTAAAGTGCCATTTACTGAACTTAGCCCTAAGACCAAAATCCTATATATGGAATGTGACAAGGCAAGCCCCAGAGATTCCCCAGTGAAGCAGTTGAGCCCAGAACTACGGGTCCCAGAAGTCCTTGCAAAAATGAGAGAAGAGAGTAATCCTAAAAAAATGGAATGGATTCCCAGCCCCAGCAGGGGGAGCAATGGCTCGAGGCAGGGTGAACCTGTTACTCCCTTCCCCACTAGAGGGAGAGGGAAGGATGAAGCTCAGTTTCCCTGACTTCGCCATCAGTATATAATTCCCCCCAGCTTTGAGAAGGGGAGAGCAGATTTCCTGGAGGCTCCCAGTCACCAGGAGAGGGGGAGACGAATGGAGAGAGAGATTCCATGGAGTATATGGAGGAAGGAAGTAACCTGCCGCTAGAGCTGCCTAAGGGAGAGAAGCCAGCTACCATGGAGTGGGAGAATTCAAAGGTTGCCCTGCCCAGCACTTGAAGGCAGTGGAGGAGGCCACACCGGGCATGGTGCTGAGAGGTGGGAGAAACTGCCAACCCTGCTCTTTACAGGGTTCCCTCTGTGCTGTGAAAAGGCAGGTGATTTGTGGTATTGGTTTGATGTGCAAAGACTGTCCATGAAGATTTGTTCTGAACTGTTGTGCTATATTGGAAGTGTGCTGAACTCTTACTAAACCCTTCTGAAGGAGGGGGAAGGGAAAGCTAATGCCCTAATAGAAGACCTGAGCGTTTGCTGAGAGATTTTGGGACCTGGACTGTACCTTTTTTTTCTTTTAAAGATTATCTTATGACTGACTGTACCTTTTTCTTTTGAAGACTATATTAAGAGGGCTGTACCTTTTGTTTTGAAGAATACATTATGATTTTTGGTATGAAATTGCCTTGATAATAAAATACTTTGGCCCTAAGTCCCAGTATCAGCAACATTCTGTCCTGGAACCCTGGGAGCCCCGCAGGCTGGCTCCACCCAAGAGGAGGAAGCGGACCCCCCCCCCCCCCCCTTTACAGGAAGATAAAACAACAAGGCAGACTTTGGCAAAAAAAAACAGTTTTTTATTAATATATTATCAATAGAAATCAAACAAAATAAAACATGGAAAAAGAAAATAAGATGATACCTTTTTTTATTGGACATAACTTAATACATTTCTTGATTAGCTTTCGAAGGTTGCCCTTCTTCGTCAGATCAGAAAAAGGGCAACCTTCGAAAGCTAATCAAGAAATGTATTAAGTTATGTCCAATAAAAAAGGTATCATCTTATTTTCTTTTCCATGTTTTATTTGTTTGATTTCTATTGATAACCTTTAAGAGTGGACTAACACAGCTACCACACCTCTCTACTTATTAATAGATTAAAAGTTCCCAGAAATTTAACATAAAATGTCTGACATGGCCATGTGTCGCCAGTATAAAATGGCTGCGTCAGGGCCAGTGGGTCACCAGCTGATATTAAATTCCAGAAAGAGCTTGACTGGTGTAACTGTTAAAACATATGCAAGCTAGATTCTGGGATCAGTCTCTCATAAAAACGCTGTGATTGTAGTGAAAGAAAACTGTGTTTTATCTTCCATATTGGATTTGGTGGACCATCTGCCTTGCTGCTTTTTTACTCAAAATCCTATATATGGAGCTGGAAAAAAAAGCACTAACCCCCCCCCCCCCCATCTCCCCCCCCCCCCCCCACCCCACCTCCGCCCGATTCATACAAATTTAGGCACTGTTCTGATTTGTGTGCACAATTTAATTGAATAACAAGCCTAATATTGGCTTTTTACAAGCTTTAATTGGCACTAATTAGATTTAATTGGGTGTTACGCCCCGAAAAAGGGTGCACAGAAAGAGGACAGTCATGGGCATTTGGGGGTGGAACAGGGCATGGTTTTGAGTTATGCATTTCATTGCAGAATAAGGGAGCTCTACGCATAAATGTAGGCATTGGCATTTGCATCACATTTTCACTTAAGCGCTATTCTGTAAACCGCACTGAACGTTAGGCGCAGCTTATAAATATAGCTTAAATGGGGGGTTTTAAGCTTCATGTACTGAATCTAGCCCTAAGTACTAGTCTAAAATGGTGTGCTCAGTTGGGGGTTGTTTATAGAATAGCGCTTACAGTTGGAATCCGTGCCTAACTATTAGGCGTGAGGATTTACAACAACTGAACCCTGGCGCAAATCCCCATACTTAAAGTAGGCATAGATTCCCCCAAATTCTACAACACTGTGCACAAACCCTAGAAACACCCCTGACCTGCCCATGCCCCTTCCACGGCCACACCCCTTTTCAGATCTGTGCACTAGAATTTATACACGCATCTTTACAGAATATGCCTAGCACGATGCGTGTGTAAATTCTAATTGTTACCAATTAGCATCAAGAATTGATTCTTGGTGCTCAGTTACCGGCACTAATTGGTTCATTATTCAATTAAATTGCATGCGGAAATTGGAATACGCACTCAAATTTCGGCAAGCAATTTTGAGCACCATATATAGAATCCAGAGGTAAATGCTTAGCCCAGGATTTAATGAAAATGATAAATGCAAGTGTGACAAACCTTTTTGTCCTACTTTAAATATTAAAATCAGGAAAAGCAATGAGGAATTATTTGCTAATCGCTTAAACTGGATACTACTGGTACAAAGTGGGCTGAGTAGCTCTTCCAAACTCCAGTTAAATATTTCTGATTTTAATAAACTGGAAAACAGCCTTTAAAAATCTGATTTTCTCATTACCTGAATGTTTTAAGTACAGTGTAGGCCTTCCATGAACGCTGCAAACTCCACATTTCGTTAGCCTGGGGACGAGGGATTAAGGGCACGTCAGAAGACACCGCCAACAGCTGCCAAAATATTCCTCTTACTTCTTATTAGAATGTTTTTGTTTAATTTGATGAAAACCTTACATGCTACAACTTAAAACTCTTAAGAGTATTCAAACAAATTTGAAACAATTTACAATTACAGTGTATATTTTACAAAGCATAAACTTTGTTCTGTTAGTAACAAATAGTTACTAGCTTTGATTTATGTGGAATTTCTTTAAATAGCTGTATTGTTTATGTCACAGATTTATTTGTCTCCAAGAGGTGACTGGCTTGTCCAAAGCCTGACCTTAATAGGGGGATGAGCCACTCCCCGACCTGAATGGTGCATTGGCGGTTATGGTGGGCTCATCCCATGAGCCTAGCTGGCCAGGGAACCATGCAGAGGGGGTTGAGGGGACAAGGAGAACCTGAAGGTACTAGAAAGTGCTAGAGGAAGGGAATAGCTGTTAACCCAATTGGGCAATTTGCTTTTAAAAGTTTATCGATAGGAAATCCTCTGCTAGTGGGGAGCCTTCACTGCTATCTTAGGGAGGGATTTTGACAGCGATATTTAATTGAGCGCCTCTGAGCTTTTTCGGTCTACTGCTTGGTGGAAGTTGGGGCTTGCAATAACTCACCAGCAGAGCTGTGACTTTTATCCAGGGGCATAGCCAGACTTCGACAAGAGGGGGGTCCAGAGCCCGAGGTGAGGGGGCACATTTTAGCCCCCCCAGGCGCCGCCGACCCCCCCCCCCCCCCCGCCCGCCCACCTGACACCAACTTTCATCCCCCCCGCCACCGCTGCCGCCGCCGCTGCAACCCTCTCAACCCCCCTTCTCGCCGCCAACCCTCTCCTACTGCGTACCTTTGCTGGCAGGGGACCCCAACCCCCGCCACCCGATGTCCTCTTCTCGGCTGCGTGGCATTGCCGAATGATCTGATCAAGTTTGAATCTGTTTCTGTGCGTGCATCTGACATCCTGCATGTACAACGTGCAGGACATCAGACGCACGCACAGAAACTTGATCAGATCATTCAGCAAGCAACGCCGCGCAGCCGAGAAGAGGACTTTGGCTGGCGGGGGAGGGTTGGCAGCGAGAAGGGGGGGGGTCGAGAGGGTCGCGGCAGGGGGGTCCAGGGCCAAATCTACGGGGCCCAGGCCCCCGTGGCCCCATGATAGCTATGCCCCTGCTTTTATCCAGGCATTCTTTCAATGAAGACGCATCTGACCATGGATACTTAAGCTAAGAGCATGCTGAAAAGGAAGTCCTTTAGAACAAATCCTAAATATTCACCAGATGCTGAATTTTAGGCCCAAGCTCTGGAACTCAGGTATGGAGGGTCCCAGAAAGCAACAAGGCAAACGATCTGCAAAATCCAACGTGGAGAACAAACCAGCAGATCAGTATAATATCCAAAATACTTTATTGAAGATATCGTATGTTAGACAAATGCCCAACACAGGCCGTGTTTCGTCCAACAAAAGGGCTGCGTCAGGGGCTAATTAGTATCTTTCTTAAATAAGAACAGTCGCAAATTGCATATCAGGACAAGGATAAAAGGAATTTCTTTAAAAAACCAGCATAAGCAGCACAAAACAGCGTCTCCTGTTGTGTCGCCAAGTGATCGGTAAAAAGACTAGCCCCTGATGCAGCCCCTTTGTTGGGCGAAACACAGCCTGTGTCGGGCATTTGTCTAACATACGGTATCTTCAATAAAGTATTTTGGATATTATACTAATCTGCTGGTTTGTTCTCCACTCAGGTATGGAGGTCCATGCCCGTCACTAGTGCTAGCTGCTATGACAGGGTATTGTTTAGATAAGTTTCTGCTACTGTGACACATTGAAGCTCATTTTCAAACTGCTTAGTCTTACAAAGTTCCAAAGGTTACTATGGAACTTTGTAAGTCTAAGTGCTTTGAAAATACAACTTTTGGACTCCTCACTGCTGAGTGCAGGTACTCTGGTTTTTTATTTTGATTGTGATATAAAAATCTTGCCTTATTTTGGCTTAGGTAAATGTTTACCAATAAACGAAGCTGGGGCCTGTGTTACTCCAGCCACTTGTCCGGTCTGGTGATTTGTTATATGTGCATTTTCAATATTTAAAGTGCTAAATGTTAATTGTTATTTGTATTTATTATTGTGGGTAAGAAAAGGTGGGGGGGGGGGGTGAATTGTCTCATATCCCCTGTTAATGGAAATGCAGAAAACCTGTTTCTAATTCTGGGAATGGCAGGATAAAAGAATTGGGGGATTCATCGGATTAACCCATCATACCCCAGACATAATTTCAGCAAAGCAATGTCTTCTTTCAGAATGGCAACTGTCTGCATTTTTGTGGGATTCAAGATGGTTACTAAGAAGGTTTTCCATCACTCTGCAGCATTCATTTCCATCTGTGGTCCATACATTCATATGCATCCAGTTCCACAGATGCTGGGGAGAGATGCACAATTAAATGGATATTGACGGAGACTGGATCTTTGCAGCATTATTTATTATTTTTTCATACATGTATATGTGTATGTATGTATTTACCACTTTTGTTTTAAGAAATGTATCCAAGGCACTGTACAAAACAGTTTATTATTATTCAATTCAAATCAATTATTGTGTACCGCTAATATCCCCTTTCCAGGGTTCAGTGCGGTTTACATTCTAGGTGAGACAAAAGCAGATGGTGTTAGTGTGAGGTATGAGAAACATTAGAGAAATAATACATGAGACTAAAGACATTAAAGGAAAGGATAATGGATGATACTAGGAGAAAGAAGTCAATGATGGATTATTATAAAGCAGTCTTTGGGAAGAGAAAGGTTTTTAGCCTCTTCGTGAACTTTTTTTAGCCTCTTCCTGAAGTTGAGGTAGCTGTTTTCTGTTCTGATGGGAATAGATAGAGAGTTCCATATTTTAACTCAAGTACAGGGAACATAGAGCTGAAAATCTTCTGATTTCAAATTGTCTTTTGAAATGGTGACGCTAGCATTAGTTGTTCTTTCACTCTGTTAGACTGGACCAAACATAGTGAAGCAGTCTTAGCAGTTCAGAGGTGAAGCCCTATAGGATTTGAAACACTAAACAAGCAGCTTTGAACCTGAGTCTTTCTGCTATGGGAAGCCAGTGCAGTTTGTTTAGATGAGTTGAAACACTAGTATCATCTATTCAATCTGTACATTAGTCTTGTATTTTTTTCTGATATTGACACTTAATACCAAGAAATAGAGCATTACAGTAATCCAAGTGAGGTAGAGCTAACTAGTAGTGCGAAGGCTTTTTGGTCAAAGAAAGTTCTGACTAGACGTAGCCGTCTCATTATGAATAGTTTTTTCTTCCATAGCTGATTATGATTTGAGCCTGCCATGAGTGGGAAAGTGTGGGGTACAAATGTAATAAAAAAAATTTAATATGGGAAGAGAAGGTGAGTAAAGAATCAAGAAAGACCCCTAATACTGTGGTTTCATATTAGACTGTAAAGCTTTGACCATTGGACAAAGATATTGATGATGGGACCTAAACTCCCTGATTTCGGAACCACAGGACCTTGGTTTTTTGCGCATTCAGTTTCAGTTTATTGGCCAGGGCCCAGGTGCTAACAGCAGTCAATCTATTCACTACAAACTAAGTTGCATCTTTGTTTGATGCTGTTAACGGTAAGAGAAGCAGGGTGTCATCCATGTAGGATAACAGTATTGAGGTGTATTGAGGCAAGGGATGACATAAAGAGATTGAACAGGATAGGTGAGAAGGGAGATCCCTGCGGAGGAGACCAATAGTTGGGTGTTTTGCTTGACAGAATAGCTTCGATTTGAAAGGAATTCACTGAACCATTTGAACACAGTCCCTGTTATTCCTATCTGATCCAGGAACTTGAGTAGCAATGTGTGGTCAACTGCATTGAACTTTGCCGATATATCGAATTGGAGACAAATTACTTGGTCACCTTTGCATAGGTGTTGGTTGACATCTGTAGTTAGAACTAGCAGCAATGTTTCCATACTGTGTGACGATCTGAAGCAAAATTGTGACCAGTGTAAATCAGTGGCGTTCCTAGGGGGGGCGGTAGGTGCAGTCCGCCCCGGGTGCACGCCGCTGGGGGGGTGCCATGCGCGCCTGTCCTCCATTGTTCCATGCTTCTTCTCTGCCCTGGAACAGGTTACTTCCTGTTCCGGGGCAGAGAAGAAGCATGGAACAATGGAGGACAGGCGTGTGCGGCACCCCCCCAGCGGCGTGCACCCAGGGGGGTTCCTTCACGGGGGGTGTCCTTTCACTGGGGGGGTCCGCGCTGCGTCCGGGGGGGGGCGCTGCACCCGGGGGGCGAGGTGCATCGGCGATCCGCCCCGGGTGTCAGCCCCCCTAGGAATGCCACTGGTGTAAATTAGAAACTTTTTCCAGACAAAAAGAGAGTTGTTTACTAATGTAGGTTTCTAATGCTTTAATAAAAAGGGGTATGCTTGCCACTTATAATGACAATATGGCCACAATAAAATGCTCAAATGCCAGCATAGTGCGCAATTAGAACAGCAAGGTAAACTTGGGAATAAGACAATAATAATAATATCATATACATTTATAAAAATATAGCAAGCCATTCATATTACAATAAGATGGAGGCACTGCCCTCAACTGTACAAATAAAACACTGAAACACATTCATATAATTAGAGGCTTCAGAATATACATGAAAATATCTTAATAAAGAGTGAGGAGTTCATGTGGGGATGGACAATATATAGTATAATAATAATAATAAAACTTTATTTATAACCCGCTATATCTTTAAAAGTCTAAGCGGGGAAAAAATCATATACAAAATATATAAAAAAACAAAACAATAAAAATGATTTCTTTACACAACAAACTTTACAAAAATCTCTACAATTCTAACATACAGCAGATTAAAATTTGCATGGTATTAAAATAATTTATACATCAGATGAACCAAAAGCCTGAAGAAATAAATGAGTTTTCAAGAAAGGAGATGAGAGAATAAAAAGCAGGTGATTCACTTGAAGGAAAAATTGCAGGTGCAGTGGGATAAGATGTGAGCAACTGATGTCAGGAAGTGGGTAAGTGCTGGGAGCTCTTTCTATTTGTATTCCCTTTCCCAGAACCTGGACAGCCTGAACTCTTTCTTCAGGTCTTTGGTGTCCTCTCACTTTTGGTCATTAATTTTCTATAAGACCAATCTTTAGATTGGAATTCCATCTGAACCGCCTAACAATCGTGCTGGGTTGCCCACTGATGGCTTGGTCGCGACAATGTTGGACCATGTTTTGGTCCTGTGCAGCTGTCTAGCGGTTTTGGGCTGGGCTGATGACCGTGTTCCATCACCTGTGGTCTCTCACACTGCAGCAGTCGACCCTCCTTTTGTTTGATGCATATTTATTTGATGGGCCTGACTCGAAGGAATGTAGGGGTTACTTGCAGATAGTAATTTTGATGGCTCTTAAAATGACTTTGTTTTCTTGCATGTTCCCAACAGCACCCTCACCATAACACTGGCTCATGTATATGCTTTACCAGATGAGAATGGATTGGCTTCAGATCCGTGATTTTGCAACTGCTACGGGTTCCCGTTTTTGTGCAATGTGGGAACGCTTTTGGCAGACTCTCTCCTCCCAGGCTCGGAGTTGATTGCTGAACATGTGAATGTTGCTCTCTTTGTTCTATAGGCTTTTGCACAAGGCTCTTTAGGTGCATGGCTCCCGTAGGTAAGGGATGAGGGGGGGTGGGGAGGGAGTATGGGTTTCATTTGTACCTGGTTCTTTTGGGTATTGGGTATTTTCACACTTTCAAGAGTGGTTTTTCTGTATTAGCATGTGATAGATTCCACATTTTTATGTATTGGTTCAATAATTTCAATAAAAATGATTTAAACATAATTAGGATTTTAAACAGTGATAGGTTTTAGAAACTATAATACCATTGCCCAGCTAATGTTAATGAAAGAGGAAGTGTGGACTAGATTAACTATAGGAGACAGTAAGACAGGAATTATAGAAATAAATGTTCTTCAGAAATTAAGGACTAAATTCTATATTTGGCACCAAAGAAATCGATGCCGATGGAAAAGCGCCTATGGGTATTCTATAAACCACGCCCAAAGTTAGGCCTGGTTTATAGAATACGCGTAGTACGTCCATGCGACTTAAATTTAGGCACAGCCAATGAAAAGCTGGTGTAAATGCCCACACCTAACTATAGCCATGGAATGGGCTGTTCTATAACACTGCGTATTAATTGTAGGAATGCCCACAACCCACCCATGCTCCTCCCATGGCCATACCCACTTTTGAGATCCACGTGGTAAAATTTACTTGGACTACTTTACAGAATATGCTTAGCAAGTAGTGCGCATACATTCTAATTAGTGCCAATTAGTGCTGGTAATTACTTGTTAACATCCAATTATCAGCACTAATTGGCTTGTTAACCAATTGTGTTGCATAAGCAAATCAAAATATGGCCAGATTTGCGCACACAACAACTATAGTCACACTATATAGAATTGGGGATAAGAACATAAAAATGCTGGGCTGGGGGAGAGCAAAAGTCAATCGAGCTCAGCATCCTCTCTCCAACTGTGGCCAATCAGGGTCCCCAGAAAATACCTGGCAGAATAGATCCACTCCGTACACTATTCTCCCTTCCAAGGTCTACAGTACTTGGATAACAATTGTTTATGGACTTTTCCTCTGGGAATCTGTCCAAACTTCTATTAAACTTCACCACATCCCCTGACAATGAAGCCCACAGTCTGTTGAGTGAATAAATACTTTTTCCTATTTGTGTCATAGAGTGTTTGAAGATATAAATTCCTCATTTATCTGTTCCTACCCACTCATGATTTTATAAACCTTTATCATATTGTGTCTCCATTGTTTCAGCAAAAAAACAAAAAAAAAACCAAACAAACACCACCAGGAGAAGGGTGATGCAAAACAGGATGAAGCTTTTCCTCAGCATTTCAATGTAAGGACTGTAAGATTCGATTTTATTTGGGGTTTTCTATTCCGCCTTTAAACCAGATGGTGCAAAGCGAATTACAATATCCAGAGACTTCCATTCAGAAGGAATTTACAACAATAATCTCAAAAACAGCAACAATCAATAATAAACTTTCAATTTCAAATAAAACAGAATTATTGACTTTTCAAAAAGTATGTCTTATGTGCCTTGCGGAAAGAAAAATAAGGTGTGATAGTTCGTATTTATACATATAACCCCTAATATTCAAAGCTATTTAACCCACCAGACATAGCCACTGACTGGTTACATAGCATATCGGTGCCTAACCATGAACATTCAGCGAGTGATAACCGGTTATCTCCTGCTAAATATCCACGGTTAGCAGCTAACCAGCTATATCACACGACATAGCTAGTTAGGGGTGGATATTCAGCATTTAACTGGCTATGTTCAGCACTTAAAATAGGCCTATCTTTAACTGCTAAAAAGTTAATGGGCTAGCACTGGATATCGGCTTAACTGGTTCATTTTTTTTTTCAAATTCTTTATATCAGTTTGAAAATAGAAACAAAGCATTTTCAAAGAAATAGCATGAAAAAGGAGTAAGGTAGCCATGTTAGTCCACTCTTGTTATCAATAGAAATCAAACAAAATAAAACATGGAAAAGAAAATAAGATGATACCTTTTTTATTGGACATAACTTAATACATTAATACAAATGTATTAAGTTATGTCCAATAAAAAGGTATCATCTTATTTTCTTTTCCATGTTTTATTTTGTTTGATTTCTATTGATAACATGGAAAAGGAGAAATGAATGTCCTCACTAATTAAACAAATACATTTTCCAAGCCCACATCGAGGGAGCTACATCAGATATATAAAAAAAGAAAAAAGAGAAAATAACATCATAGTGTATCATAACTGCTTTTTAGCAATTAACCCCCCCCCCCCCCTCAGATATTCAACGCTGGTTTCCGGAAATGGCCTGGCATTGAATATCCAGGTTTAACACCAGCAGCAGACAGCAAAAATGCTGCTCGCTGCCGCTGGTATAAGAACACTTGCATCATCGCAGCGAAGAAATGCTTGTGATGACCATTGTTCCCTCTAAGTTGAGCGGGAGTCCTCCACCTACAGTCCTATCAGTGGGCAGCACTGTTTCACTATCACATTTTCAATAGTGAGGGACAGGCAAGCTCTGCAAGACTCCAGGGAATCTGCTTGTCCCTAGTGATTGAAAACCCAATATTGAAGCACTGCCCCCCACTGGCAGCAATGTCGTTGGAGAACTGCCACTGAGCTTAGAGGGAACAATGATGATGATGATGTGTCTTCACTGGGATTGGGAGAAGGGATCTTCAGGAAGGTTACTTAAACCAGCCATACGCATGACTGAGAATGCACATTCTGTTTTATTATCCTGTTACTACATTACTTTGATTGTTATCTGTGCTAATCTTCTTCTCTTTTCTGTTGGTCATACTTGCAACATTTGGTATGGTTCAATAAAATCTACTAAAAGAACTCACCTGAGCTGGTATCAATAAGAAAAGTGAATTTTTATTGTTCTGATGCTATGCTTAAATCAGCCCTTGTTTATCGGTTCTTTTCTCTTCCTCTATTTCTCTCTCTCTCTCTCTCTGCACACACACACAGACTCACACACACACACACACACACACATATAGACTCACTCACATTTGCACACACATACATATACACTCACTCACTCACTCACACACACACACACATATACACTCATTGACACACACACACATACATACATGCACACACACATATACGCTGACTCACACATATGCATACACACACGTGCACAGACACACACACATGTACACACATACATACACTCACTCACAGAAACACACATGCGCGCGCGCACACACACACACATATATATATATATATATATATATATATATATATATATATATATATATATATATATATATATATAAATCTTACAGCCTTTAAATTTAAATGCACAGACACTCACTGCATGGTCCTTCTGCCTGATGGCATATTTTTATTTTTGTATTTACTGATAATGGCCTGAGGTTATATGTGTTCAGGGTGATTTTATAAACCATTTTTTGTGGGTAAAACACTAATTTACATACATAACTAGGTTCTTATGAAATACCATCCAGGGTCAAAGTATACACCATGACATGATGGCACATACTTGCCAGTAGGGCTGTTCAGGAGCAGAGTTTGCAAGTAGACACAGAGATCATAAAATACAACAACCTCCAGTTGTACTTGCACAATCCAGGCACCGACATTTACATCATTCAAGAACAGGAGCCACTTCCCCTACACACATAGAGGGGCTCATTTTTGAAAGAGAAAAAAATGTCCAAAAAGTGTCATACAGCAGCATTTGGACGTCCATATCAGTATTTTCAAAACCTATTTTGCAGATGTCTATCTATGTAATTAATCTGCAATACGTCCAAATCAGAAGGGGATGTGTTGGGGGCGTTTCAGGGTCAAGCTTAGGACATATGTGTGTATTTTTGGTGTTTTTGTGCATGAAACTCCATTAGCAACAGATCTATAATTAGTATAATTCCGCATGTAGTTTATTGCATGCAAATTTTATTCCAAATCCAAATCAAAGCTACTGCACTGCAAGATCAGAGCAAGTAGCTCAAAATTTATTTATTTATTTATTTATTGCATTTGTACCCCACATTATCCCACCTTTTTGCAGGCTCAATGTGGCTTACAGAGTGTTGTTATGATATAGTCATTACGTGATTTTAAATAGTTGGTAATAAGCTGAAGGTACTGTAGATGAGGATTTAAATGGAAAGGTGATAGGTAAGGTCGTGTGAGAGGTTTTTGAAGCACTTGGGTAGTTTAGGAGTGGTTAGTTTCATTAGGATTTCTTTTGTAGGCTTTGTTGAAGAGATATGTCTTCAAAGATTTGCGAAAGCTGGTTAAGTTGTCCATGGTTTTAGCATATGCCTGTTTGTATTTAATTCCTTTACAGCTGGGAAAGTTCAAATGGAAGAATTTGCGGGCTGATCTTTTGGCGTTTCTGGGCGGCAGGCCCACTAGATTTAACATGTAGAGTTGGGCGTCTGCGTGAATGATTTTGTGTACAGTCGTGCAGATCTTGAACTCAATTCGTTCCTTGAGCGGTAATCCAAATTTCACAAGATCCAGCACACAGAAATGTCTTTACAGGCTAGGTTTGCAAAAAAGATAACTACACCTGACTGAGATATTCTTATCCTTTTTTTCTAGATGGCATAGCAAAATGTTGGCACAGGTTTGCTACTTGGCTCATTTGCATAGATAGAAATCTATAGAGTGAAATTCTGTGGGTTAGAACATTGCTCTCACATGACACTCTGTTACCCACAAAGACAGATACAGATCTATACACAGAAAAGCAAATTGTAAACAGGAGATACTCCATAGCAGTGCATCCCTTCTTTATCCTCCTTGCCTTCCCAAATTTCTGTGATCTGGTAGCCTTGTATTTTTGTACCACTGTGTTTCTGTATCCCTGTTCTCCCCATTTTATACACTGCTAAACATACTTTCATGGAGGCTATGAGACCGCTTGAGTTGATTTCTAAACTGATTTATTCCAGTTCTGATACCAATAGCAATGCACAGGATAAATCGGGGTTGTGTGATTTTTGGTAAACAGTTTGCTAAACTCTGTTTTAATTAAGAATATGCACAATTGCTCTTTGCAGCCCAAATAAACCCATAAGAACGTAAGAATTGTCAAATTCAGTCAGACCAATGGTCCATCTAGCCCAGTATTCTTTCTCTAACAGTGGCCACTTGGCCAGTTCAGGTCACTAGTACCTGGCAGGATCCCAAAGGTAGATAGATTCCATTCTACAGACCCCAGGGGTTGAGGTCTGTGGAAAACTTAGAGGTCGAAAAAGCCCAATGGTTTCTGGACTTTTTCTCCAGGAATTTGTCCTAATCTTTTTCAAACCCAACTACACCAACAGCTTTTATCACATCTTGTGTAAACAAATTCCAGAATTTAAATATGTGTTAATTGAAGCAAATATTTTGCCCAGTTTATTTTAAATGTACAGTTTGGTACTTTGTGGCTTTTGCTCCCTATCCTTTTATTTTTTGATAGACTAAACAACTGATTTACATTTACCAATTCCATTCCACTCAGAATTTTGTATCATATCTCCCTCAGCTTCTCCAAACTGAAAAGCCCTCATCTCTTTAGCTTTTCTTCACTGGGAAGTTGTTCCATCCCTTTTATCATGTTGGTCACATGTCTCAGTACCTTTTCTAATTTTGCTATATTTTTTTTTCAGATGTGACGACCAGAACTGCACAGCATTAAAGATATGGTTACACCATGTAGTGATACAGCAGAATTACGAGTAGAGGATTTCAGCATACTGTCTATGATGAGGCCTAGATATTTTTCCTGATGTGGAATCTAAATGTGTTTATAGTTTGGGTTATACAGTACTTCCCTAAATGCTTCAGTTTACATTTGTCCACATTAAATCTCATCTGCCAACTGGATGGTCAGTGTCCTACAATTTCTCACAGTCCACTTGTAATTTAACAACTCTGAACAATTTTGTGTCATCTGCAAATTTTATCACCTCACATTTGCTCCCATTTACAGATCATTTGTACATATGATAAATCAGTAGTCCCAATACAGATCCCTGAGGCACTCCACTAGTCACCTTTCTCCACTGAGGAAATTGATCACTTAGTCCTTCTCTCTTTTAACCAATTCCCAATCCAGAAGAGGACATTGCCTCTTATCCATAACTTTAAATTTCCTCATAGGCTTCTCATAGTGGACTTTATGAAATGCCTTTTGGAGGAGTGGCCTAGTGGTTAGGGTGGTGGACTTTAGTCCTGGGGAACTGAGGAACTGAGTTTAATTCCCGGCACAGGCAGCTCCTTGTGACTATGGGCAAGTCACTTAACCCTCCATTGCCCGCCGCATTGAGCCTGCCATGAGTGGGAAAGTGCGGGGTACAAATGTAACAAAAAATAAAATAAAATCCAGATACACTATAACCCCATTTTGCACAGGGAATCAATGTGGGAAATGCGAAGTTCAAATTTCTTTGGTACTTTACAAGAGGCTTTGAGCAATTTAAAGCATTTTGTAAAATGCACATAAGCATGACAGTAAACAAATGTGTATTTCCTGGCACATACAGCAGGAACAGTAAAATACCACAAGTGATCCCTGAGGTGATTCTCAGGCTCATTTTCAAAAGAGAAGGACACCCATCTTTTGACACAAATCGGAAGATGGACGTCCTTCTCCCACAGTCATCCAGATCAGTATAATCGAAAGCCGATTTTGGATGTCCCCAACTGCTTTCCATCGCAGGGATGGCCAAAGTTCAAGGGGGCGTATCGGAGGCGGGACTTGGGCGTGCCTAACACATGGACGTCCTCAACCCATAATGGAAAAAAAAGGGCGTCCCTGACGAGCACTTGGACGACTTTACCTGGTCATGCTTTTCTTACAACCAAGGCACAAAAAGGTGCCCAAAATGACCAGATGACCACCGAAGAGAATCGGAGATGAGCTCCCCTTACTCCCCCAGTGGTCACTAACCCCCTCCCACCCTCAAAAAATATCTTAAAAAATATTTTTTGCCAGCCTCAGATGTCATACTCAGGTCCATGACAGCAGTATGCAGGTCCCTGGAGCAGTTTTAGTGGGTGCAGTGCACTTCAGACAGACGGACCAGGCCCATCCCCCCTTACCTGTTACGCTTGTGGAGGAAACAGCGAGCCCTCCAAAATCCACCAGAAACCCACTGTACCCACATCTAGGTGTCCCCCTTCACCTGTAAGGGCTATGGTAGTGATGTACTTGTGGGTAGTGGGTTTTAGGGGGGTTTGGGGGGCTCAGCAGACACGGTAAGGGAGCTATGGTCCTGGGGGCAATTTCTGAAGTCCACTGCAGTGCCCCCTAGGGTGCATGGTTGGCATCCTGGCATGTCAGGGGAACCAGTGCACTAGAAATGCTGGTTCCTCCCACGACCAAAGGGCTTGCATTTGGTCGTTTCTGAGATGGACGTCCTTGGTTTCCATTATCACCGAAAATCAGAAACTACCAAGTCTAGGGACGACCATCTTTAAGTATGACCAAAATTTCAAGATTTGGACATCCCCGACCATATTATCAAAACAAAAGATGGACATCCATTTGGTTTCAATAATACGGGTTTCCCCGCCCCTCCATCGGGACGTTTTGCGAGGACGTCCTCAACAAAACTTGGACGTTCCTTTCAATTATGCCCCTCTATGTGGTTTACAATTTCTATTACAGGTAATTTCCAATCTCCCTAATGGGCTAGCCCAGTATCCTGTTTCCAACAGTTGCCAATCCAGGTCACAAGTACCTGGTATAAACCCAAATAGTAGCAACATTCCATGCTACCAACCCTAGGGCAAGCAGTTGCATACCCTATGTTTTTCTCAATAACAGACTACGGACTTTTCCTCCAGGAACTCTTCAAACCTTTTTTAAACCCACAAAAGCTAACCGCTGTTACCACATCCTCTGGCAATGAGTTCCAGAGCTTAACTATTCTTTGAGTGAAAAAATATTCCCTCCTATTTGTTTTAAAAGTATTTCTATGTAACTTCATTGAGTATTCCCTAGTCTTTGTACTTTTTGAAAGAGTAAAAATCGATTCACTTTTATCCGTTCTACACCACTCAGGATTTTATAGACCTCAATCATATCCACCCTTAGCTGTCTCTTTTCCAAGCTGCAGAGACCTAATCTCTTTAGCCTTTCCTCACATGGGAGAAGTTCCATCCCCTTTATCATTTTGGTCACTCTTCTTTGAAACATTTCTAATTCCGCTATATCTTTTTTGAGATACGGCAACCAGAATTGAACGCAATACTGCAGGTGAGGTCGTACCATGGAGTGATACAGAGGCATTATAGTATTCTTGGTCTTATTTACTATTCTTTTCCTAATAATTCCTAGCATCCTGTTTGCTTTTTTGACTGCCACCACACACTGGGCAAATGATTTCAGCATTTTGTCTTTAATGACACCTTTTTAAAAACTGGTGTTTGGAGGGGCCATCTTCCAATCTGCAGCTAACATAGGTAGAGACACCCTGGATTCTTTAACCAAACAAATAATGGATCTGTACAGGGCTGCAGCTCTATTAATTACAGAACAAAACATCCCTACTAGATAAGTGAGGAACCCTCAGATAATTAGCAATGCCAGAATGAACTAGCAAAACTGGTTCCATACTGATCTTACAACCTCATCAGTCCCAACATTTTACATTTCATCTTTTATATCTGCATGGAATTCATAAATGTCCATTAAAATCAACAAAAATATGTTTTGTGTAGCATAAACAAGATCCCTTTATTCACTATGGGGTCCTTTTACAAACATGTTAAACATTAGAGATGCCCATGTATTTCTATGGGAGTCTCTAGCATTTAGCATGTGCTAATTATTAGCGTGCACTAAAAACGCTAGCGCACCTTTGTAAAAGAAGCCCTATGTCATAATCACTCATCTAAGATAAAGGCACAAACCTTTATAAATAATTATATGTAGGTTGCCCACTCTCCCCAATATTTTAGTGGAGTGGAACAGGTGGACGTCAATCGTTTGTTTACTCTTTCCAAAAATACTAGGACTAGGGGGCATGTGATGAAGCTACAAAGTAGTAGATTTAATACGAATCAGAGACAATTTTTCTTCACTCAATGTGTAATTAAACTCTGGAATTCATTGCCAGAGAATGTGGTAAAGGCGGTTAGCTTAGCGGGGTTTAAAAAAGGTCTGGACGGCTTCCTAAAGGAAACGTCCATAGACCATTATTAAATTGACTTGGGGAAAATCCACTGCTTATTTCTGGGATAAGCAGCATAAAATGTATTGAACTTTTTTGGAATCTTGCCAGGTATTTGTGACCTAGATTGGCTACTGTTGGAAGCAGGATGTTGGGCTTGATGGACCTTTGGTCTGTCCCAGTGTGGCAATACTTATGTATTTATGTACTAAGTAGTGAAAGCATGACACGGATGTGTTTCCTTATGGAAGATCTGAGTATACAAATGAGGAGTGGGTGTGGATGGGATGCATGGGTGGAAGGTGGTTGGAGAGGGGACCATGATAGAAGGTGAAGATAGAACTGAGGGGGGGCAGAGTGTGTGTGGCACTGCTTGCATAGCATGTGGCTGGATTCAGTGTGTTTCAGTGGATGGGGTGTTTGTGTGACAGTGACGTGGAGGGGCATTTTCGATATGATGTCTAAGTCCAACTTTGAACATTTTGCAAAAACCGTCCAAAATCCAAATAGGAAAGAAGGTCATTTTCAAAAAAGAAAAAAGTCTATTTTTTGTTTTCAAAAATACTGTTTCAAACAACGTTTTGTGATTTGGACATTTTGTTTTTTGGTCCATTTTCAAAAAAAAAAAAAAAAACATCCAAGTGCAAAACGCACAAAATCAAGCCATTGGGACGTAGGAGGAGCCAGCATTTTTAGTAGACTGCTCCTTCTGACATCCCAGGACAGCAATAGGGCACCCTAGGGGGCACTTCAGTGGACTTCATAAAATGCTCCCAGATACACATCTCACCATTGCTCCCTTGCCTTGTGTGCTGAGCCCCACAACTCCCCCTCCAAAACCCACTACCCCCAACTGTACACCACTACCATAGCCCTTACAGGTGAAGGGTCACCTATATGTGGGTACAGTGAGTTTCTGGTGAGTTTTGGAGGACTCAATTTCCTCCACAAGTGTAATAGGTATGGGGAGGTGCACTGCGTCTAACACTAGACTCCTCCAGGGACCTGCATGCTGTTCTAATGGACCTGAGTATAACATCAGAGGCTGGCATAGATGTTGGTAAGTAATGTTTTTCATCACATTTTTGGGGGGTGGAAGGGTTAGTGACCACTGGGGGAATAAGGTGAGGTCATTCCTGATTCCCTCCAGTGGTCGCGTGGTTATTTAGGGCACCTTTTTGTGCCTTATTCATAAAAGCAGGTCTAGCTCAAAACGTTCAAGTTTTAGTCCTGGCCGGTTTTGTTTTGTTCCATTATGGCTGGAAAACGTCTAAGTCTTAGGAACGCCCAAGTTCCGCCCTGAACACACCCCTGGAACTCCCTCTTGAGATTTGGATGCACTTCTGGTGGACTTCAGAGAAAAATAGGTTTTGAAAATGCTGATTTCGATGTTTTTGTGAGAATAACGTCCAAATGCAGACATATGCCACTTTTTGGATGTTTTGCTCTTTTGAAAATGAGCCTGAATGTCACTATGTAGGCAGAGTGTGATCAAAGCCAGTATGTTTGAGTGGGTGGAGGTTGGAGATGTCTCGAACTTTGTACTTAGGACAGAATGCAAAGATGGAGGGTGGGGAGTGTCTCCAAATAAGTAATTAGGATTTATTTAAACAAGGGTGCATGGGTGAATGGGTGAGGTAAGTGTCACTGAGTGGATTTGAGGGGAGTAAGAGAGAGGCTGTGTGGCTAGTGACTGACTTGGTTCAATGCATTTGAGTGGATGTAATTGGAGTCACCCTCATCCTTTCCTCACCTTTGTCCCTTCAATCTGCTTTTCAAGCTCCATCCCAAAGGAAAAGAGAGACAGACAGCGCGACTAGCTCAAACAAACTCAGCCAAACACACAGAGCAGGCCCCAGATGCCAGCGGTTTCCCTAGTGGACGTGGCCCAGGAGCCACCAGCACTGCAAATGGGGAAAAGGACCTCAGCACCCAGGCTTCCATGTTAGCTATGCCCAGCACAGTATCAGCCTCAGGCCTGCGTCTGAGGGCCCACATGATCTTCTCTCCTGGCTGGAAGAAAAAGGACCTGGGAGCAATGGTAAAGCTCAAATAGAGCTGGAGGAGTGGCCTAGTGGTTAGGGTGGTGGACTTTGGTCCTGGGGAGCTGAGGAAGTGAGTTCAATTCCCACTTCAGGCACAGGCAGCTCCTTGTGACTCTGGGCAAGTCACTTAACCCTCCATTGCCCCATGTAAGCTGCATTGAGCCTGCCATGAGTGGGAAAGTGCGGGGTACAAATATAACAAAAAAAAAAACAGAGGTGAACTCAAGCAGCAGCAGCTGAGTTAGCAAGAGGAAAAGAACTGCTGGAGGCAGCTGACACAGTCCTAGTCCCACGCTCTGATCATTGTTCCATCCTGGAAGCGTGTAGGCAGATCTCTTCTTGTGCCAGCAGAGGCCGGGGATCCTATTGGAACCAGGTGATTCCACTTCTGCAAGGGCCTCTTCTATTGCTTCGATAGCTGAAGTTTTAGTTTTAGAAGAACATTCCCATCTTACTTACTAAGCAACAGACCAGGTGCTATTAGAGGAGAGAGTTCCTCCTAATAAAAGGAATACTGTATAGTGCTGAACAAAGAAAAGAAGCTAAAGGATTTCATTTCTCATTTCAGTGAAAGATTTAAGTACATAAGTATTAGATAAACTGAATAGAAAAGCAGGGAAATGCAAACTGAAATAATACTATAAATCCAAAGGTTTGCACACTTAGTTTGCGGGTGTCTCCACAAAGTATATTTTAACTATCAAATGAGGTTTGGAGACACCCACAAACTAAGTGTGCAAATTTTTTGGATTTAGAGTACATAAGTATTGCCATACTGGGACAGACCAAAGGTCCGTCAAGCCCAGCATCCTGCTTCCAACAGTGGCCAATCCAGGTCACAAATACCTGGCAAAATCCCAAAAAAGCTCAATATATTTTATGCGGCTTATGCCAGAAATAAGCAGTGGATTTTCCCCAAGTCAATTTAATAATGGTCTGGCGACTTATTTGGGCAAAAATGTGTCTTGTTTTTCATCTGCCAATGACCACAGCAATCTCTTATGAAATAGTGATTTTAAGAGCCTCATCTCCTTCTATCACTATTTTGGAATCGGATAAGAAATTGTTCAACATCCTATTAGCTGTTGCCTTGCATTTAATTGTCTCCAATTGGAAAAATAATGTACATTTAAATTACAATGAATGGTGGAGCTATGTATGTGTGATCAGAAAGTATGAAATGATTTTGGCTTGCAAACAACATAGAGTTAAGTCAGTTTTAAAGACCTGGGCCCGCTTGGATTTATTTTGTCAAGATTCTCCTGTCACTACCTAATCTTGTATATTTCTGCTGGTATCTAGAGTTGGAACGCTGATAATGCTCTGATCTTTTATTGTATATGCCATGGATTGTTGTTATTGTTTGTTTTATTGTCTGTTTTATGTTTGACACAAAACTTCTAATAAAAATATGAAGCAAATTAATAATGGTCTGTGGACTTTTCCTTTAGGAAGATGTCCAAACCTTTTTTAAACCCCGCTAAGCTAACCGCCTTTACCACATTCTCTGGCAACAAATTCCAGAGTTTAATTACACATTGAATGAAGAAAAATTTTCTCTGATTTGTTTTAAATTTACTACTTTGTAGCTTCATTGAATGCCCCCTAGTCCTAGTATTTTTGGAAAGAGTAAACGTCTACCCTTTCCACTCCACTCATTATTTTATAGACCTCTATCATATCTCCCCTCAGTCATATCATATTTAGCTATAGATTAGATTGTAGTAATCTGTAAACTGACAGATGCAGATTTACAATGAGACACACATGTCCAAATCTTGTACCATGTACCCTGAAGCCAACAAGAAGAGGCCAAGATGTGATCGGACCTGCAGTTCATAAACCTGAAGAAAGTCACAAACTGAAATAAGCTCTTATTGCTACTGAACTATCCCCAGAGCTTCCACAGTGATTGCAGAGCCCCTGGCTTAAAAAGCACCCTCCAGTGGAAGACTGCCCAAGCTGTGCGTCTTCATTCATTTAACACTCGAGGACAAGTTTCTCCAGGGAGAAATTATTCATGCTGCTGCAGCCTGGACTGTTTTGCCTGGCATTGGCTATTTTAACACTGGTATAATATATCAGGCTTCCAGGGGGTTCAGCCAGTGTTATTCCATATTAATTCTATGTTAATGCTAAATCCAGGATTTCCTCTATTACCCAGGCAAAATACTGAGGAGGGCACAGAAATGTGTAAGTTACAAAACTGTTCTCATTCCTACACATAAAGGCAGATTCATGGAGGAACATTGGTAACTTGGTGGCAAGGTGAAATCTGTACTAATAAAATGTTTCCTTCAGTATTTACAACTGCTTAGATCTGGCTAAAGAACTTTATTTAGAATCTGGGGCCAACCCTATAAGCAGCAGGAATAAAAGTCTCTTTACAAGAAGTCACAATACTGTTCCTTACTGATGTACCATTCAAATCAAAGGTGCGTCAGGGAGACATCTCCTATATAATAATTTGTCAATCTGCGTCCCTGGATGGCTGGCTGGCTGGGTTCATAACTGTATGTAAATGAGCTACTACATAATCAGCTCGCCTCCAGCCTTCCCTTCCCTCTCAGTGTCCCGCCCTCGTGGAAAGAGGAAATTATGTCAGAGGAAGGCGGGACACTGAGAGAGAAGGAAAGGGAAGGCTGGAGGCGAGCCGAGCCTGCTGCTTTCACTGCCACCGCTGCGACTTGATGTAAAATAAAAGTTTTAAAGGCAGGGCAGCAGGAAGGAAAGGAGGGCTGTTGTGGGAAAAGAGGGCAGGCAGGTAGGTGAGGGCTGGGGTTGAACTGGAACTTGGGTGCATAAAACGGGGGCAGGTGGGGACTGGGGCGAGTCACTGGACATGGATGGGATAGGATAGGAGGGGAGGGCAGAGAAGAATCGCTAGACATGGAGGGGAGGGGAGAATCACTGGAGATGGAGGGAAGGGCAGGGGAGAGAGGAGACATCGCCTTCCTAGGGCCCGTTTCATTTTTCGCGAAATGGGTTTTGTTGCTTGTTTACAAATAATTACTAGGGCCTGTCTAGTTTCTTAGTAGTCTAAATTCAGGGCTGCTGAGAAATGGACAACTTTTGCCCCAAAGGTCTGGAGCAGGGGTCCAGGGGATCTGCCTGGAGTTTGAGGGGGTAGTGGAGTCTGCCTCAGAGTTTGTTGAACATCTTCCCGGGCGTAGGGAGCCTGGGATGTTGAACACTGTTACTGCCTTTGCAGGCTACGTACAGTGAGCTAGACAGAGAAGGTCCGCAGGTTGCATCAGGCTGATGGACGATGATTTCAGGCCTCCACTATAAACAATTTCCTACAAAGACAGTTTTCCAGGCTACCTACCTTTTCCAGAAATTGGTGGAGGAGGGACCCTAATTTCCCAGTTTTCTCTCAGGTGAACAATTGCAGGGGGAAATTCTATATATGGTGTTTAAAATATCTGCACTGTAAAACCATGTGCTTAGTGTGATTTCTAGAAACTATGCCTAAAGTTAAGCATAGTTTATAGAATATGCCCATGCGTCATTCTTGCATCTAAAATTTAGGTTCACCCATTTAGGCCACCTAAAGCCAGACCTAAATACCTGTGCTTCACTTAGGCACAGATCGGGTGTATTCTAGAAGAATGCTCATAGTTTTTTTTTTTTTTAAATGCCCACAACCCGCCCGTTCCACACCCATGGTATGCCCCCTTTTTGACTGTGAGCATTAGAATTTACGCCCACCACGTTATAGAATACAACTAGAAAGTTGTGCGTGTCAATTCTAATTAAAGCCAATTAGTGCCGCTAATTGATTAAGTATCAATTATCTGCACTGATTGGCTTGTTAATCAATTACGTTGTATGCACAATTTTGGCTATGTGGCCAAATTAGTGCGCACAATTTAAGGCACCATATACAGAATTTGGGGGAATGTGCATTTGAATATTGACTACCACTTCTGCAAATTTTGTGCGTAGGCCACAATAGCTATGTTGCTATCTTTTAAACATTTTGGTTTTCGGTTTGTCCTATAGATTCTGAAAGAAAGAAAAGGTTTGCACACAGTTTTAATTTACTAAAGCTTTTCTGCGTAGAGAGTGTGAAAGAAAAGGTTTTATAAATTAGGATGGAATGAGGTTCAAAGTGTGTGGATCCCAAGGTACTAGTGTATCTCTGCCACCCCGGTTTGTATGTCTCTGGAGAATGTACCGCCTTGTCCCCTCTGCAAACCTCCAGGACTTACAAAGTTGACAGCTGCAAGTTCGTAAATGAGCCCTTAAATAAGATATTCTCCATCTGTTGTTTGAACCAAACTGGAGTTTCTAATTTACTTCGAAAAAAAAAAAATCTGCTCAAGCACTTTCTGAAGCATTTGCAATTACCAGAGAATGTCAAATTAAAAATAACCTCCTACTTCAGCTGAAATTTGCTCTCCATAAAGTAAACAAGTTATATTTTCCCCAGCAAATTCTCATTGAAATGAATCACCTCTGTTCCTGACCCCAGAGTGACACCAAACCGTAAATCAGGCACTCAGACACCATCCTTCATTAATTACACAGACTCACAAACAACTCGAGCAGGGGAAAAAAAGTAATTACAAGGTGATATTTTCTTTTTGGGGCTTCTTAACCCATCAGCAGTTCTGCAAAGGCTTCCTTGCGATACTCTGGGCGCTGTACACAGCTCACTTTATAGTTGCATGATCAGGTAGGATGTAGTTATGAATGACTTAGCAAAGGAAACTTACTCAGAACTTAGAATGATCTAGTTACATGCAACACATGATTTTGATAATTAGGTGGTAATTTTATAAGGAGGAATAGCCTAGTGGTTAGAGCACCAGACTTGCAATCCAGAGGTGGCTGGTTCAAATCCCACTGCTGCTCCTTGTGATCTTGGGCAAGTCACTTAAACTCCATTGCCTCAGGTACAAACTTAGATTGTGAGCCCTCCTGGGACAGAGAAATATCCAGTGTAACTAAATGTAACTCACCTTGAGCTACTACTGAAAAAAGTGTGAGCAAAATCTAAATAAATAAACCTTAAGCACCAAGTATGTGGGTAAATATCCAGAATGTGTGCATATATGGTCATCAATGCCAGTATTCCTACTAGGTATTATTCTGCATAGTTCAAAGGTGGGTGAACAGATGGCCAGAATCCAGGTAGGTCTGAATTCAAGCATACTTGGCACAAGTACAGATCTCAAAGGAGAGGAAGGAAGAGTAGATGGTATGGATGGGCAGACTGGATAGGCCATATGGTCTTTATCTGCCTTCATTTTTCTCTGTTTCTATGGGTAGGGTGCACAGTTACATGAGTAAATTGTAGAATGCTATGATTTATGCATGTTTTGTAGAAATCTAAGTGTGTGCATTTACTTCGGCTCCATGGCTGCACCTAAATTATTTTTCTAGGTAGTAGGAAACTAAGAATGGGTAGAATGTGCATAATCTGATGAAATGAATCCCCAACAGGCTGGGCCTCTCGTAATACATTCCCCGCAATAGGCTTTTTCGGGCAATGTCTGCATCTAAATTATTCTTCTGCACCACTATTCTAGGAGGGAAAGTAGGTGCCAACTTTTATTAATAGTGTAAGCTCCAAACAGACGTCGCTATATACAATTCCCCTCCTCTTCCTTGAATGCAGGCCTCTTCCAGCACATAACTCATCTTAATCTGTTTCTTGTTGCCTAAAAACAACTCAGACAATTTGATCTGAAAATTAAGAACACTGCCCAAAGAAGCCCACTGAGGATTTCCATTAGGGCTGTGTATCTTCAGAGGCAATGCATTAATACCTAGTGCAAAAGAGAGAAAGTGATCACTATGGGGAGCACATTAGGAGAGGTCAGGCCTGTTGGAGATCCATCTCATCAGATTATGAACACTATACCTATTCTTAGGGACCCTTTTACTAAGCCAGGTACTACTACTACTACTTACCATTTCTATAGCGCTACTAGACGTACGCAGCGCTGTACACTTGAACATGAAGAGACAGTCCCTGCTCGATAGAGCTTACAATCTAATTAGGACAGACAAACAGGACAAACAAGAGATAAGGGAATATTAAAGTGAGGATGATAAAGGGTTTTGAACAAGTGAATAATGGTTAGGAGTTAAAAGCAGCATCAAAAAGGTGGGCTTTTAGCTTAGATTTGAAGACGGCCAGAGATGGAGCTTGACGTACCGGCTCAGGAAGTCTATTCCAGGCATATGGTGCAGCAAGATAAAAGGAACGGAGTCTGGAGTTAGCAGTGGAGGCACCTACGTCTGCCCAACCTGCGCCAAATTGGAGTTACCACCTGGTTACCGCATGGCTCTTGCAGTAGTTTCAATTGTGGCACATGTCTGCTACACGCATCTGAAAAATATTTTTTAGACGTTGCTTAGCGGACGCGCACTAAGTGGCATCTGATGTGCGTAGGTCATTACCACCCAAATTCTTTACCGTTAGGTCTATGGCTGGCAGTAAGGTCTCAGACCCAAAATGGACGCGCAACAATTTTGTTTTTGCCACACATCCATTTTCGGCAAAAAAGAGGCCTTATTTACAGGCGCGCTGAAAAATGATTCTGTGCATGCCCAGAACCCACGCCTACACTACCACAGGCCATTTTTCAGCGCGCCTTTGTAAAAGGAGCCCTTAGTTTCCAAACAGAGACTTGCACAACCTGTATCTTCCGGGAACATATAAGGAAGCAAGTTTGGGTTTGCTTCCAGCCACATCGGAGGGATCTAGTGCCCATGGGCATTTTTTTCAAGGACCCAATAGACGGGGAGATGCAAGAAGCTCAGAATAAACTACTATGTCTGAATTCAGTTCATATGCTTGATCCTGCTCCTCTCTCTGCAGGAGGAAATATTTTTCTCATGTTTTAGAACTTCAGTTCTAGTTTACTGTTGTAAAGAAAGATCCATGTTTTTAATCTCAGATAAAGTCGCCTGTAACAAGATGTGAAGTTCCTTTCAGCAGTCTGTAACTCTGAAGGACTCTGGAGCTCATGTTGTTGCTGTCTCTGGCTTCTCCTTCCTAAAGCCATAAAAGAAAGGTTTCTTTCTTCTTCTTTTTTTCTTTTTCTTCTTTTTTTTTTAGGTTAACACTAAGACTTCCTTAGATACTTTCAGCCTGATGCAGATTTGTAGTGACCTTGAAGGCTGCTGAAAGCAGAATGATGTTTTGGAGCATTTTCCGGAGTTGCCCGACCCAAAGCTTTTGGAATGTGATAAGAACTGTAGTTGTGAACCAATCTGTTGATAGCAAGGTCTCTTTAATTAGGACTTATCAGAGGCAGAGCCGATTAAAATGTGCTGAAAAATAATTAAAAGTTGTACATCTGCTCCATACTCTGATCTTCTGAAGCAACTCAATTGTTGGAGAGGACCAGCTGGACAAAGGCACAGAAAATGGGCACAGCTAGGTTCCAAGACTTGGCAAGAAGACATTGTTGAGCCCAAGGTAACGTCTTTTCCCACAGTCTGAAAAACTTCTGAAATAATGTGTAACCTTGATTCATTCAGCAGCAGCAGCAAGACCGTGCAGTTTCATACTCAAACCCAAGAAATCTTTGCCTACTGCAGGAACATATGGTGTGAGATACCGAGATAGACCAAAGTCCATGGAGCTCAGTATCCCGTTTCCACTGTGGCCAGTCCAAGTGGCAAGTACCCAGCAAATCCCAAAACGTTGATCTATTTCCCATAGCTCCTGTTTCTGTCATTGCTAATAATTGTTACGGACTTTTCCTCCAGCAACTTCTCCGAACCTCTTTTGAAGCCAGTCACCTTGACCTTTCACTGGATTGACTCAGAAATAAACACTTAAAAATGGTGGTTATTCTTGTGTGTTTACTTTTATTTCTGCATTACTAATTCTGCAGCACAGATATGAAGGAAGCTTCCTAGCTTGTGTGTCTCTCTCTATAGGTTTTATTTTCATTTCGTTTCATTTGTTATCCCTCCATTTCCAGCCCATCCAAACAGATACGTATTTTCTGATGCTGTCTCTCCCTCTCTGACCTTTCCTTTCTCACTTATCTTTTACCTGAGCGTGGAAAGTGTGTATAATCTGCTCACCTGTCTAGTTAGTAAATTAACAAATTATCTACCTGCTGAAAAAGTATTGTACTAGAATAGAGAATTGCATTTTCTAGGCGGAAAGGGGGTGAATTTTGGAAAACACTGTGTACATTTAACTCCCCCCCCCCCCCCCCCCCCCCCACCCACCGTCTTCTCCTGTGCAGGTAGTTATCAGACTGAAGTCTGCAACAGAAGGACCTTCAGCTGAGTCTAAAGGCAAACCGAACCAGCTAATGTTTGTAAACACGATTGGGGAATAAATACAGAATCACTAATTGGGCGATATAAATTGACGGGGAAAGCAGCTGCTTGCATGAGAAAAGGAAAAGGAACCGTTACGCCAAGCACAGTTTAACAAAAGCTACAGTCTTGCAGGTTATAGTAATCAATTAAAACATATACATTTCAGAATAAAATCTAGGGGATTGACTATGTTAATTATCGGAGCTATATTTACAGTGTCAGAATGCACGTTGTCAGTTACTTTACAGATCCTGAACTGGCTGCGGCGCTTAAGGGCTTAAAGTTAGATTCCATTTATTTCAAACTATTTATAGTTTTTACGGCAACGCATTTATTAGTTTTATAGGTCACCATTTCCCCTCTTTTCTCGTTCAAAAAGTTATTTTGCTGCTGAGCAAAAAGAGTTTATTTCATCGGCATTACTGAAAAAAAACCCGTGAAACGCTTTATAATAATATTTAATTTCTACTTGTGAAATGGAAACTGATATAAGTTCTGAAAATGTTGCTGTGGCTTTTTTGGCATCTGAATATAGAAAAAACATAGTAAATGACGGCAGCGGGGAAAATGTCCATCTAGTCCGCCAAGCAATCAAAATGTTTCAGTTCCCTCAATGGCTGCCAATCAAAAAAACAGAATTTATTTAACTAGCACCTTATGCCCTTAAACACAAGCAGATCTATCCACATTCAGTCTAATCAAATATATTTTTAACTACAATGACATGAAAAGACAAGTTGTGTGTTCGTTTGCAATATAAGTGCACTACATTCACTAAAATGTACAGGAAACAGATTATTTGATTAATAGTTTTTTTAATCAAAATTATTTCAGGTAAAAATAAATAAATAGGTTAATTTATTTCCCAACAAAAACATATGAAATATTTTGGACTTTCTGATATATAATAGGATGTTGGTACCTGCTGAGGTTCTCTACATATTCAGTTTACGTTTTACCATACTCTGTACCTCGTCATCAGCATTGGAAAACATATTTAAAGACTCACTTTATAGTCATTTGCAAAATGAGAATATACGTCCAAATTGTGCAAGAAATTAACAAAAGAATTATTAAAGATCAAGTTACTTCAGATGTGTCCCCCCAAAAAGGTTTACCTAGATTAGCGATAATAAATTTTTACGAATAATAATAATAATAATATACTCTCTTCAAGGTTGTACTATTTTGTATAATAATAACATGCAATAAATAAGAATTTGAGCTGTTATAAATGACGTCTTAAAAGACATCTGTTTTCTCATGTAATAAACATAGCCTTTAGTTAAATGAGAAAAAAAAAGTATTTTCCCATACAGGTGGAATCCAATTAATTAAATCTAGCCTTTGCCCTACAAACAGGATTTTTGCCATAGCGAAAAGTCATTCAACAGTTAAATACTTTTGGATGCGCAGGTCATATTTCTGTACCAGACTTAGGAATAGATGCAAAATTCACAATTCACAATTATGCCAACAGCAAGAAAAAATCATAACTGGGTTTGTGCGTTTATGCTGCCTCCCACTCCCCACCCCACCCCCACCCCCACGGATAGAGTATTTGAAAAAATGATCTTATGGTGAAACTCTTGGAATTGCGTTTTTCAAGAAAAAATGAGACTTTCCATTGCAATTTATTTTAACTTTTCGCACGATCAGTAAAGGTATCTATTACTTATTGTAAGGTACTGTAAAACCTAGCATGTTGGTACTTGGGAATATTCATATATTTTAAAACTCGCTCAAGTGAATTGTACTTTATTTTCACCATGTAGCATTTTCAAAAATCTCTTTTTAACATTCATTCAAGAGCAGATGAAAACGGAGCTTGAATTACTGGGGAAAAGGAAAGACTTTGCAGTGTACAGTCTACAAAGAAATACTTTTACAAAGGATTTCTTATAATGACTTGTTAATTAGTAGTCAGGTATTATTAAATAGAATATTAAAACGTGAATAAGAGGTTGCAGGTTATAAAGTAAATATTTTGTACTGAAAGTCATGAACGTTTAAAATAAAGTGTTTTTTCTTCATAACTTTTCAGCGTTCAAATTATTTCCAATTGCAGTAAAAAAAAATATTTGCAGAACTGTTTTTATTTTTCACAGCACATTGAACCCTCTTTATATCTATTATCGTGTGTCCAACATAAGCGCACAGGGTTTTTTTTTTTTTTAGTACACATGAAAAGGTCTGTTGGGGACGGAGCACCTTAAACGATTATACTCCCCCCACCCCCCACCCCCACCCCCATCACCACCACTGTCACAGGGAAGAGGCTTTGGAAAACTGATGCCCTGTGTAGATAAATACCGGGCAAGCAAGGAGGAAAGCTAGTCTCAAATACTGCTTTTGTAAACATTGGGACTCGGCACATGCACGAATTATCTTGAAAGAAATGAAATACGAAAAGTCCTCTGAAAGGGCCGAGGGAGCCAGGGGCACAGTGCTGATAACCTAGTTGAAAGAAACCCCAAGACATGGATGAAATTAGGGCAAATAGAAATGCAATCCTTATGTTACCAGCAGACTAAGCTGGAACTGTTGAGGGGGGACATTGTGGGGTAACACCGTGTGTACGGGGTAATCTTACTGTAGATGAGTGTATTTCTCTGACATCCTGGCACTGCTCCCGATTACAACCCTCTTTCACCACAGCCTCCCTCTCCGTACCTGGCACTCTAACCTCAAGTTCAGAACAGGCACTGTAAACAACCCCCCACCCCTCCCCATCCAAGTCTTACCCTGGTTCCGGATCGCTTGTTGGCTCTCCAGGCAGCTGGGCAGGTAGGGGCCATTGGTGAACATCCTGGGCTGGCTGGGGGGTGGCTGGCTGGGCGGAGGAGCCCCGAAAGGTCCGTACCTGCAAGCCCCGGCCGTGCCGGTGAACTGACCCGAGAAATGCACGGTGAAGGCGCTCAGGCACTGGTCGTCGTGGGCATCGGAAGGGGTCCAGCTCGGCTCCTGTTTAATAAAGGGGTGAGAAGCCAGGGGGCCGTAGGAAGCCCCCGGGGGGAAGTCGAGCACCGGAGCCCACTGGCTGCCGCTGGCCATTTGCATGCTGCAGCTGCTGTTGGCCGGCAGCAAGGCGTTCAGATCCCTGACCTCCGAGCCCATGGTACCCGGCAGCTGCCAGACCACACTGTCCTGGCTCCCTGGCTCTTGCAGGCGTAGTCTTGCCTCTGCCTTGTCCAAAGCTCAAATAGAGGCGATTTGGCCGGAGGAGGAGTCAGGGCGGTGCTGCCCGGCCGCCTCGCTCCATTCACGTTTCGAGGCGAGGCAGCAGAGCTCGGGTGCTTCTAACATCACTCGCATCACACACTGCTGGAGCCCCCTACCTTAACATTTCTGATTCAGCGGGGCACAGAGGCTGGCGAGAACGGGTACGTATTTCTGATATCTAGAAATCAATTTCAGTTGTCAGGATTTCTCTGTTGCACAAGAAGATGCATTTCACGCTCAGGAGGAAAGAGAAAGTCCCCCGTGCCAGGTGGGCCAGTGCAATGCTATACAGAAAGATATTACTCAGTCACCACCACTGCAATATGTTATCACGGGTCGTTAGAAATAGAATATTGTATACCAAGATCTAAATCACACGGGAAGTCTATGGGATTTGTTAAAAAAAAAAAAAAAAAGCACAAGTCAACAAATTGAAATGCACAAGTTGTAAGGAAATGTTTCCTGCAAAAAATCTCTTTTCTGGTTTTGGTAGGCACGTTTGCCAGTAACACTGTATTATTTACACTGAATTCCTTGTCAGGGTCTAGAGTTTTCTCTGTTCAGAGATGGCGCAGGACAGCCGCAGATGGGCAACTCCCAGACAAGGGCACTGACATTAAATATTGTTTTCCTTCTGATCGGTTGAATTTTCAAACGGTTCAGATTGGAGGGGAGGGTGAGTTGCGGCTGTACCTGGCGGCTCCCAATACTGCGGTTTTAAGCAGTGAGCTTCATTGCTGTCCTGATATGGGCCAAACTAACCCGTTTGGAAACCCTGCCCCCCCCCCCCCGAAAATTAATTCCGCAAAAAACTAACTCCCTAACTCAAAAACAGGTCCTTCATCTGAGATATTTACAGTTGAAACTGCTAAGAAACCGACAGAGTCTCTAGCAGGGAAACATTTCTACAAGTCCCATGTTACTGATCTCACCTAAACCATACAACCTTCAAGACCGCAAATGGATTTTACTGTCATCTCTCCGAAACCACTAACCTTCCAATCCCGAAATGAAAATATTAGTTTATAAATTGCTCCATGACTGTAATTGAAAGTTAACATTCAAGCAAAAAGAATCAACGCCGAACTCATTGTTAGAGATTTTGAAATTGGATTTTTTTTTTTAAACCCTAATTCCGTTACGGTTTCTCAAACAGCAAACGGATCTGATAATTACTGCCTGGACGAATGGACAGACAGATAAATACCTCAATAAATGAAATCATATATAAAGAAAAACCTGACGCTCACGCAAACTGTCATGTGTAGATTCTTTAAATAATTGGAAAGCATTCTGGGGCCGTGCATAGGTTTGTTTTTCGAAAGTTTCGTTTTAAAATAAAACATTAGTTTGCATTCACCAATGGATAAATGCAGACATCAATATATAAGTTAACTCACAAATGAAGTTTAATCTTTTAAACAGATTGGTAGGTAAAAGAATTCAACGGAACCTCCTGTTATTTTGACAGGTACAGTTTAGGCTTTTAAACTATAATTTATTCGTAGACATATATATATAAAATAATCCTGTTGCAAAAAAAAAAAACAACAACACACACTTCAGGACTCTGGCTATAATTTAGGCATTTTGTACAAATGTAGTGCAAAATCCAACAATAGAAAGTTTCGCTTTAATGACAGGTGCTTTTTCTAGCGATTTGCTTCTGTCTTCCAGACTGTATTGCTCTCAATAATAACACGAGAAAATAACATTCTTCGTGTAAAAGCTAAGGGTAGGTGTATTATCAATAAATTTTCCGATGGGGGTTTTCATCTTTTGCAGCAAGAACCGATCACAGATCAGGACAACATTTGGATTTAACTATCGAAAAAAAAACGTAAAATGAGATGCTGCGATATTGCAGTTTTAAACATATCCAACGAACTCAATAATTTTCAGAACAGGCTTTCTTTAGCCCATCATTAATTTAATCATCATTAAAGAAAACTGATGTTGCATTTATCAGATTCAGGACCCTGTATTCCTCATGTCATATGTTCCAAATATAGCTGAATATATGAATATGAGCTAGATTGCCTTGAAACTATCAAAACATTGTTCCAGATAATTATAATTTTTGTTATTCTTAACACAAACTTCAGATCAGAGTTTTTTTTAATTGGCTACACATCTTATCTTTATTTCCTTGTAGTTACATTGTCTTATCGGGCTAAAAGTACTGTGCTGTTTATTAGGACCAAACCAATGGGCCACAAGTGGAAGTAAAATTTACAGAAGATTTTCTGCTACGACCGAAAAGGAAGAGACTCCTTCAGCACCTGGAAGAGTAAATATTTCAATTATCTGTAACAAAGAACAACAAAGTTTATTTCTAGATATTTTAAAACTAGCGACAGTTTGATGTTTTAAATAACTAGTGATTATTATTATTATTATTATTATTATTATTATTAACAACATGTTGTTAATAACAACAATTTCATTAATGGACCAAATAATATTTAAAGAGTTTTGGTAGGTTTGGGTGGGGAAAGGGGGGGATCCCTCCAAGAACTAACAATTAGATGTTTTGGAGGTATTAGAATGGAAGGCAGCAACCAATGGTTTTAATCAGAGGCTGCCTAGGAGTCTATTAGCATTGCTTTGCCAATGGGAAGAACTCCGAAAGGAAAGGCAAGCGGGGGACACTTGGCTATGTCTACCTTTCCTTTCCATTTCCTCACATTCAGGGTGGCCACAAGGTTAAAACTCCAAAAATAGAGACGACTTTTATTGTTCAAACTGTTTAAGTACAGACTTAAACTCCAAGGTCAAGCACATCAGATCTCAGCAAGAGGAAATTAAGACAAACCTGCTGAGCTGTAGTGAAGACTTTGCACCGTCTTGTGTGGTTTCAAAAGCAGAGCCGCTCGTCCTGAGGCCCCCATGCTCAAAAGTACACACGGGCGCTAGAGGCCATTAGTGCCATAATAGCATCCGCATTTACTTGCGCAGAACGTTCAGAGGCCCAGAGCACAGGAACAAAGAAGCATCGCAGATGAACAATGCAAGTAGCATGCTAATGTAGTCAAGCTCATCTTAATGAGGTCATTTTGTATTCCTCCCCAATGCTCAGAAAAGAGCGTCTGAACCAAAACTGACTTACTGCTGTAAAAAAAATAACACCAGGTCAGACCAGGCATTAGGCTGTAGGAAGAGAGGATTTCTCATGCTTCTCTCATGTTTCTTTCTGCAAAATCTGCCAGTTTTGATTGCTTTTGGAAGCTTATGGAAAGCCTGTGCAATCCCCTAAATGCTGGTAGTGAGAAACAGCAGACCCAAGCGAAAGCACACATCTAAATATAAGGGCAGACTGGATAGGTCATATGGCCTTTATCTGCCGTCATGTTTTTAAAAAATAATTAATTAATTAATTTAAAACTCTTATATTTAGGCCAATGTGTGCTTCATGTTCGGGTTTTTACCGGGCACATGTGCACAGCAACTAAGTTTACTGCCAAACTCCCTAATGCTTAATGCTATGAGCGTGCCGGCATGCCCGCACTGTTCCAACGATATTCTTACAGTGCTATTCAGAACAGAGCTGGAGTTTTGAGCATCAGGGCCCGGATGATAAGGATGTATCAAACTGTCTGCTGGGCTGTCGTATTTACTTCTTACATTTTCAACCTCACCCCTTCCCCCCCCCCCCCCCCCCAGCAATTACTTGAAAAGGATTTACATTTTTGAACCTCAAAACGCCACATGGTCAATATTTTCTGAAAATGAGCATTATATAAAGACAGGTATCATGATTGGTAGGAGTTCCTATGGAAAGTCATAGACAGCATTCCAGTACTAATCATTTCTAACAAACTTACACCTGTGTTTACAAAGGCACGCTATAGGCACATTAGAATTTTTAATGCACGTTAAACGCTAATGTACGCCAAACACATGCCTATAGCAGGGGCGTAGCTACATGGGGCCACGGGGGCCTGGGCCCCCATAGATTTGGCCCTGGACCCCCTGCCAATGACCCTCTCGACCTCCCCTCCCGCTGCCAACCCACCGTCGCCTACCTATGCTAGCGGGGGACCCCAACCCCCGTCAGCCGAGGTCCTCTTCTTCCTTCATTCTGTTTCTGAGTCTGACGTCCTGCACGTTGCACCAGAAGAAGAGGACCTCGACTGGCGGGGGTTGGGGTCCCCCGCCAGCAAAGGTAGGCGACGGCAATGGCGGGGGAAGGTTGGCGGCGGGAGGGGGTCGAGAGGGTCGTCGGCAGGGGGGTTCAAAGTTGGTGGTGGTGGCGGCTGAGGGGTCGGCAATGGCGGGGGGGTCAGCGGCGCCGGGGAGGGCTAAAATGTGCCCCCTCACCTCGGGCTCTGGACCCCCCTCCCGCCAAAGTCTGGCTACGCCCCTGGCCTATAGGACTGAATTTGTGTCTTAACGTTTAACGTGCCTTAACTTTAGAGGCTTGTTAAAAACGCTAATGCACCTTAGTAAACATACCCCTTAATATGCTCTGGAGAATGATCTGTTAATTCCTTCATTAATTAGAAACACAGTTTACATAAGAATACATTTCCTGCACTCTTCCTACAAGGTTTGCACTCTGGGTCTGCGCTGACCAAGGTTTGCTTTTCTAAGTGACAAAGTATGATCTGTCTCTAGGATGGGCGGGGTGTGGATGTGTAAAGGAAATGACATCATTTCCTTGTGTTCTTATAAAGAGTGCAAATAGATGTAGGGTTGGATGGAAAGTGAATCCCAACGCTGCAGTATTGGACAGTATTGTTAGAGTCCCATTCTTCTGCTTGGCTCCTACTTCACCCCCAACACCTTCAAGCCCTCCTGTCTGCAGAAAGTAATGTGATTGAGCACTTCTGCACTCATTGACCGGTATTGGGAATGGTTTTCTCCAGAAGATGGGAGGGAGGAGGGGTTTACTCAAGGAGAACATTGCCAAAATCTACCAGCATCAGTATAAAAAATAAAAATGTAGGTAGATAGCGATTACTCATTTACTCAGGCCAATTTGCGACCTCCTTCCAGAGAGGCAGGACATCAGAAATTGAAACTCAGGTGTGGAATCGGAAACCCCCGGTGTTAAAAAAAATGTTTATTTACATTAAATTCCATCAAAAAGTTGTAGTATTAGGAAGAAGGGGTTGGATCTGTCCCCATAAGTGCCAACTATTCAAAATGATTGGGGATGCTAAATACAATACTCCCTGAACACAAGTTTCAAAATGATTAGGGGTGCTCAATGCGGTACAAATTATCCCTCGCCGGACACATTTCAAAATGCAATATAAATGACCATGTTTCATAATTATTGGGGGTGCTGAATGCAGTACAAATTACCCCTCCCTGGCCACAAAGTTCACTTGTACTGGAGGTGCTCAGCACGCACTGCACCCCCAGATTTGGCTCCAATATCTGTAGCAGGCTCGACTCTAGATTGACACAGTTGGTACGATGTGGAGCTACATTTCATTTATTAATGGTTCAGCCAGTTTTGTGCCATTGTTTCCCAATTGAAATAATACAAATTTTTCTCTGAGAAATCTGATACAAGTTTTGACCAGGCACAAATCTTTAATAAATGTACCTGTAATTTAAAAATTTTCCTAAATAATAATGGTATCACTATTCTGCCATAATTCATGAAAGGTGCGATTGAATGATAGCTCGAGTGGATTAAGGTTGTATTTTAGGGTTCCTTTTACTAAACCGTGGTAATGATCCCAGCATGGCAAATGCAGTAAAGTCCATTCAATTCCTATGAGCTTCAACACATTTGCCACACAGGAATCACTACTCCAGATTAGTAAAAGGAGACCTTAGTCTTAATCACTGGCCTCTTCAGATTAGAGTTGAAGGTGAGTTACAATTCGGGTACTGATGTTATTTCTCTGCCCTGGAGAGCTTACAATCCGATGAAAAGTAGCAAGGTGGAGTGGCCCCGAGTGCACATAGCCAACATTAACATGGCACCCTGCACCCGATGAGCCTATGCCCAAGAAAATTCTGCAGGGTTTGTGGTGGGGATGGAGAGAATTTTCCTGCCGTTACCAGGCAAGGGGTTTGCAAGGGAGGGTTTAAAACCCCCTGAGGGTTCCAGGATGCTATTTTCAGTTGGCGCTCAGGGAGAAAAGCACATTTCCCCTCTCTCCTACAATTTTATCCAGATGCCCTTCCTCTTGTTTTCAAAGTCGCAGCTTTTGATGGGTGGGTGTACCGGATCCGGATTGCTAATGTAGCTCTAACTATCAAGCAGAGGTACATGCAGCTGAGATAGTTGCACCTCAATTTGAACATCCCTTGCTGCATGGTCGGTCTTGCTTATGGCAGCGGACTGGAACATTTTTATATTAGCTACTAGTAAAAAAGGCCCATTTCTGACACAAATGAAACGGGCACTAGCAAGGTTTTCCTCGGAGTGTGTACGTTTGAAAGAGTGTATGTGAGAGTGACTGTGTGTGAGAGAGAGAGCAAATGTGCAAGTGTGTGTGTGTGAGAGAGAGAGAGTGAGTCTGGGTGCGAGTGTGTCTGTGTGAGAGAGAGTGTGTATGTGTGTGAGAATGAGAGTGTGTGCAAGTGCGTATGTGAGACACAGTGTGAGAGAGTGTGTTTCACACAGATACAGTGTGTGCGAGAGAGAGTGTGTGTGAGACACAGACTTTCTGTGAGACTGAGTGTATGAGACCAAGAGAGTGTGTGAGTGACTGTGTGACACATAGAGTGAATGTGATACAGTGTGAGACATAGAGTGTGTGAGAGACAGTGTGTGAGAGTGAGAGAGAGAAAGACATTGACTGTGAAAGAGAGAGAGTGTGTGTGTGTGTGACAGAGATAGCTCCCCCCTTCTGGTGTCAGGCCCCCCCTCTCTCTCTCTGGTGTCTGAGTGTTACTGTGCAGGACACTGAGCTCTGGCTGAGCTTCAAGAAACTGACCAATCCTATTTAATAGAATGCACCTCCAACATTCTGAAGCCGAGAAACCTCGTGTGGTTGGTCACTTCTGCTTGTGACGAACCCGGAAGTACGTGATGTCAATTCAGGAGATGGATACAGAGAACAGGAATGCCTCAGCCACACAGTCAGCTTCAGAATGTTGGAGGTGCATTTTATTGTATAGGATGTGGAGCTTGTGGTTGACTCAGATACACAGTTTTTTTCATGAATATTTATATTTGTTTATAATAAAAGCTGCGGCCTAGTTGTTGCCATGTTAATTACAAGTGTCTGTGTGATTATTTATTATATTGAGGTGTGATACACTAGGGCGGGGTCACGATGTCCCGGTTGCCTATGTTATCAAAAAGTAAAAGATTTTCCCAGCGATGTTTCAGAGGCGCAGAATAGAAGAAGGCTGTTGGCAAACATTCTGCTTTTAACCTTCCTCTATGTCTGAGAGAGAAGAGAACAAGAAAAACTCCCAAAAGTGCATTTCCGAGGGCAGGAAACAACAGTGTAAAGAGTGTTGTTTGTTAAAACGAATCTATATATTATTTTGAGATGAAAAGGAGTGTACTCAGAGGGAAAGGGATTCCCGCTGCCCCCAAACTCCTACTAAAAACTTTGGCATGTTGTCCGTAACATCTAAAGAAAACATGGCTGGATTGTGTTAGCTCCTCTGCACCAGGGAATTAGGAGCACTTCCAGGCAGCCTGTCTGTCCCCTGCTTCCTCTGCAGCTCAGGAGAGCAGTGGGGGGAGAGCAGCTAGCTGTCAGGATCACTGCCCTCCTTAGTGAGGGAATTTTACAAAGTTATAGGGGGGGGGGGGGGTGCTGACCTCCGTGTGTCAAACTGTGCAGTACTGGGTCCAAGAGAAAGGAAAAGGGCTTAATTCGGCAACCCACGAGTTCCAGGGTGTTGCCCAGTAATGTCAAGTCTATACCTGGGCCTCACAGTATTGATGCTCACTGCTCTGAGATCAGAGAGCTCTCACTTTTTTCAGTGTTCTTTGTTATGGAAGAAGGAAAACTGGGTTCATAGTCAAACCTCTGTCCAACTGGTTTTAAAAAGAAACTGACTGAGTATACAGAAAAGAGCAAAGACCACCCCCACCCCCATGAAAGAAATGGGTGGGTGAAATTTAGTTGCCATCACTAATCAAAGCAATGAATTAAAGGATCCCAACAAAGCATTATACAATGTGTTTTATTTTATGGAAAGTGCAAATTGAAGACAGAAAGTGCAAGAATATTTGGGATCTTTATTAGAATATTCAAAACATGGTACAGAAAGGTCATAATGAAAGGGCAAAAGGCAGACTGTGCAAACTGCCCCCAAGGGAGGGAAAACAGAGTGACAAGAAGGTAGTGCCCCCCCCCCCCCAACATTTATTTTAAAATTATTCACCCGCTTAAACAATGACTCCCTGTCTTTCTTTTTAGATTCTAGCACCATCATTTAAACCGCTACAGCAAACAAACCCAAATGACAAAGCCATTTATCCATATTTTCTATTAGTAATGAAAACCATGTAAATGGAGGGCTCTAAGCACACTTTGAGAAGCTTCAGTTAAGAATGAAAGTGATGTATTACATCTCTGGCACATTGATAGGCTATGGATTGCATATACATAGCCTGAAGGGCTGTACCTAGAAAACTCATGCCTCAATAAATTGATTAGTCTGAGAAGTGACAGCCTGCTCTTTGTATAATTAATTACACAGAACACCACCCAGCAAACCTTAAGTTGTAAATGAAATGTTCCGGTGAAATAGAGATGTAATAAATATTTTCCCCATCGACACAACATGGGAAAATGATTTGGTACATTGGGTCCTTAAATGAGAAGCAACTTCATAGGCCTTACGTGTATTAATTTATTTGTGCACTTTTCTAGTAATTTAAGGTGAAGCTTCCCAAACCTGTCATGCTTGCAGGATATCCACAATTAATATTCATGAGGCAAATTTGCATAACATAGGCATTCACTGTGTGCAAATATATCATATGCCTATCATTGTAGACAGGCTGAAAATCCAACTGCTTCTAGGGTCATCAGGACAAATATAAAAGCCCTGATTTAAGGGGGGGTTTATACCATTTCCAACAGACTCTGCTATAATACACTGAAACCTTCTGCTTAGTGTGCTGCTGCGGCTCGGAAAGCGAATAGAATGTTGGGTATTATTAGCAAAGGTATGCAAAACAGGTGTGAGGATGTTATAATGCCGTTGTATCGCTCCATGGTGCGACCGCACCTTGAGTATTGTGTTCAATTCTGGTTGCCGCATCTCAAGAAAAATATAGTAGAATTGGAAATAGTGCAGCGAAGGGCGACTAAAATGATAGCGGGGATGGGACGACTTCCCTATGAAGAAAGACTAAGGAGGCTAGGGCTTTTCAGCTTGGCGAAGAGACGGCTGAGGGGAGACATGATAGAGGTATATAAAATAATGAGTGGAGTGGAACAGGTGGATGTGAAGCGTCTGTTCACGCTTTCCAAAAATACTAGGACTAGGGGGCTTGAGATGAAACTACAGTGTAGTAAATTTAAAACAAATCGGAGAAAATCTTTCTTCACCCAATGCGTAATTAAACTCTGGAATTCGTTGCTGGAGAACATGGTGAAGGCAGTTAGCTTGGCAGAGTTTAAAAAGGAGTTAGACGGTTTCCTAAAGGCCAAGTCCATAAACCACTACTAAATGGACTTGGGAAAAATCCACAATTCCAGGAATAACATGTATAGAATGTTTGTACATTTGGGAAGCTTGCCAGGTGCCCTTGGCCTGGATTGGCTGCTGTCGTGGACAGGATGCTGGGTTCGATGGACCCTTGGTCTTTTCCCAGTGTGGCATTACTTATGTACTTATATATGTACTTATTGAGACAGAATGGGAGCAAACGTTTTTTGGGGGGGAAGGACTTGTGATATTATCTAATGCATCGATATTCAACTACTGCAATCAGTGTTTATATTCCATTCAATTCAAATTAGGTCTTCTATACCACTAATATCCCCATTTTAGGGTTCAGTGCGGTTTACAACAATTAGAATATTTCAATTGGAGCATGACATGAAGAAACTAGATAGAAGGCTGAAAGGACAGAGAGAAACATGAACAGGAGGGAGATAAAAACAGGTAGGAAGACTCATAAGTACCATGTGGTGATGGGGGTCTATGAGTTTTTGGGAACAGAAATGTTTTTAGCTTCCTCCTAAAGCTAAGGCAGACTGTCTGTTCTGGTAGCGATTGGCAGGAGGTTCCATAGAGAAGTCCCAGGTTTTCTGAAATCTAGTTCTCTCGTGAGACCTAAAGGATAAGAACAGCTGGTCTTTCAGTCGCTTGGATTGTGCCAGGTATAGTGATGATATTCTGATCAGTAAGCCGGATGTGATGCCATGTAGAATTTGAAAAATGATACAGGCAGCTTTGAACCTAATTCTATCAGCTACAGGGATCCAGTGTAGTTTTGTCAGATATAATGAAACACTGTTCACCACTAATATCTAGATAGTGACTGGTACTGAATATCCAGATAAAGGGTCAGCCCTGGAACTTATTTGAATATGTTATCCGGAAAGCAGACTGAATACAGCCACTATCCAGAGAAGTTCTGGAACCACCTTGACTATGCCCATGCTCTACCCTAGCACAATCCACACAGGGCAGAAGTGATCTGTATTAATTTTCAGAGACACTATCCGGATAGTTGAGAGCAGGTCTGTAAGGATATTTAGAGGCATTATCCGGATAGTACAGAGGGGGTCTGTAAGGATATTCAGATGTACTTTCCAGACAGTACGGACGAGGGGCTGCCTCCTGCGGTCGGTGACGAACCTGGAAATTCAATGCCGGACCATCTCCAGTATTCGGCATTGAATTTCCAAAGGGTTTTTTGGGGGCGCTCTGCACATAACTGGTTAAGTCGATATTCATTGTAGCAGCCAAAGATAGATCTGCTATTTATACAGGCCTATCTGGGTACTAAGCCGGTCATCCAATGAATATCGGTGCTAACTGCCTATGTCGCGTGACATAGTCAGTGGCCAAGCTAGCCGCTAAGTGCTAAAATTCAACTGAGAAAGCCGCCTAGCTCTAAGTAAATAAAACTTGCGCTGAATATCAGGCCAATCCTGGTTAGTTAAATAGCACTGAATATCAGGCAACATGTTATCGCAGATTCAGTATCCAGGCTGGGCTGCAGGGCAAGAAGTGGACCACAGCTAAGGATTCACAGGTTCTCCTTATGCCAAAAAAATAAAACAATTTTCTAGAGTTCACCCTATTATTTTACCATAAATCTTTTAAATTCTGGAACTAATTATACAGAGGATATGTCTCAATTTGTTCTGCATTAATGCCACATTGGGACTGGAGGCAGGGCTGTAACCAGAGCAGATTTGCGAAGCACATGAAATTGATGAACTGAGACTGTAAGTCCTGAATCACCATCTGGAATTCCAGTTTGAGGTTACAAGGAGAGCTTCTGACCCCAGATTCAACTTTCCGAAGCACAGCCACCAAAAGCTGCTATTCTGCACCTGTAGAAAAGTCCCAAAATAGTAAATTAAAATCAAAGATACTTAGTCTATCTCACTGATGTTCTTGCAGACATGTCTCTTTATGTTAATTATGCTGAGGGAGGTGGGAATTAGTTAATAGAGTTTAAATGTTATGTTTGGGTCCCTGCATCTCCTCATGACTTTCTCCCTAGAAGTGCATTTGAATTTACTGATTTGCTGGGGATCTCTTATTATTACATTATGGAATTCTAAAAATTTCAGTTGAAACAGTTGAAGATATCCTTGTTTTTGAATATATCAGAAGGCAAGTCTGAAATATAATAGAGATCTTACTTACCATGTTTGAACATACATTTTCAAATAAAATGCAGCTTACAAAAATGATCAGCATAAAACTGGAGAAAGGGGGTGAGACTTGATATACCACCGTTCTGTGGTTACAATCAAAGCGGTTTATCTGTTATATACAGGTGCTTATTTTGTACCTGGGGCAATGGAAAATTAACCACCCTATTTACTAAGCTTTTTGGCAAAATGCCAATGGCCTATGTTGGCATTTGTACATGGCAGCTGCTAATGCAACTTAGTAAATGGAGGGGGGAGGGGTAAGTGATTTGCCCAGAGTCACAAGGAGCTGCAGTAGGACTTGAAGCCAGGTCCCCTGGTTCTCTGGCCACTGCACTAACCATAAAGCTACTCCTCTGAAAGATCTGTGATCTAGTCCATGTATATGTACACCTGACAGTTTGTAACATTCCATATAAAAAGGCAACATTTCCAAGGTCACTTTTTCACTAAAGCTTAGACTAAGTGCCACTCGGCCCAGAGGTATGAAATAGGAATTGTAGCATTTAGCATGTGCTAATTTCCATTACTGCACATTAAGCTTTAGCAAAAGAGCCCTTTAATGATTAAGGGATCTTTTACAAACACGCACTAATGACAGCGGCGATCCTAGGTCGGCTGCCACCCGGGGCAGATCGCCAATGTGCACCCCACCCCCCGGGTGCAGCACGACACCCCCCCCCCCCCGGGCACAACGACCCCCCCCCCCCCTCCGGTGCATTCTTGGCTGCTGGGAGCAGCCGCGCGGCTCTCGGCTCCGCTGGCTCCCTGCTCCCTCTGCCCCAGAACAGGAAGTAACCTGTTCCGGGGCAGAGGGAGCAGGGAAACAGCGGAGCCGACAGGCGTGCGGCTGCTCTCTGCACCCCTCCAGTGGCATGCACCTGGGGCGGACCGCCCTCACCGCCCCGCCCTTCCTATGCCACTGACTAATGATTAGCACACGCTAAATGCTAGAGACGCCCATAATAATGTATGGGTGTCTCTAGTATTTAGCGCACGCTCGTTTTTAGCGTGCACTAAAAATGCTACTGTGCCTTTGGGGTCCTTTTACTAAGGTGTGCCGAAAAATGGCCTGCTCTGTTATAGGTGTGTGTATCGGATGTGCGCAGGTCCATTTTTCAGCGCGCCTGCAAAAAAAGCCTTTTTTTGTTTGTCCGAAAATGGATGTGCGGCAAAATAAAAATTGGCGCGCATCCATTTTGGGCCCGAGACCTTACCACCACCCATTGACTTAGCGGTAAGGTCTCACACATTAACCGAGCGGTAATCGTCAGAGCGCGTACACTGCCGATTACTGCCCAGTTAGTGGCACACGGTAGAAAATAAAAAATATTTTCAGATATGTATAAAAAATGAAATTACTGCCTGGGGCCATGGCCGCCAAGGGGGGGGCAGGGGGACAAAATTCCCTGGGCCCGGGCCTTCAAGGGGGGCCTGGCGCCGCAGTCCCCCTCGCCCTCCATCGTCGACCGTCTGCCACTGGGCTGGGCCCCCTGCATTGAAATCACAGTGCCTCTCACCTCCATGTGAAGGCGCTGCAGGCAGCAGGGCAGCAGATCGCCTCCCTTCGGGTCTCCTTCCCTCCCTGTGTCCCGCCCTCGTCTGACGTAACTTCTGCAAGTGCGGGACACAAGGAGGGAAGGAGGGCCGAAGTGAGGCGATCTGCTGCCCTGCTGCCTGCAGCGCTTTCACATGGAGGTGAGAGGCACTTTGATTTCAATGCAGGGGGCCTGGCCCGGTGGCAGACGGTCGACGGTGGCGGACGGGGTGGGTAGAGGGGGGAGCGGTGGCGGCGACCTTGGGGGTGGTGGGGATGGGGCAGCGGGGATGGGGCCCCAGGGGCGGCCTTGCCCTGGGCCCAGCCCATTCTCTCAGCGGCCCTGCCTGGGGCTCACAGTAGCCAGGCGGTAGTTTCAAATTGACACGCGTTTAACGCACATAGGCACCTCCGCACTTTAGTAAAAGGGCACCTAAAAGCACTGTCTTCCTTCCCCCATCCCCACCCCCACCCCCGCCCTCTTATTTGTTTCATCTCACTGGGGAAAATTTCAGAAAAGTGTATCTGCTAATTATCCAGATATTTGCCCTCCTAAATTCAGTAACCTTTGCTGCCCACTTTCATTTCATCTGGCACCTCTTAAGGAGAAAATAAATGAACAAATGTAGTATAAGGTACAAGCCATACCTAGATCTGTTAAATTTATTAGGAAACTGCTTTAGTGAAATGGACTGTAAATCATAGAGACTGTAAGGTTGTAAAATATCCCAAAATGGAGAGTCTTAGCCAAGAATTTAGTGTATAAAAGTTCAGTATCAGTGTGTTTCACATATAATATATGTGACATTTAAAAAGACTAAGACATATTTAATATATCAAACAGTGATAAAACTCATGGGTAAAATGCAATTTAGGTTTTTCTGCTCATTAAAAATAAGAATCAGGAATGAAAAAAAAAAATAAACATTCTCCCCTGTAATTTGAGTAGAAGTTTAAAGGGCCATTTTAGATAGAATGCAGAAATTGGAATTGATACTTCCAGGTTAGGATGTATACAATTCCGCTAGTATTTTTTTTAAAAAAGGATCTGCCAACACAGAGCCTGTTGTAAAATACCTGTGCTGTTTGTTGTGGCTACCTGTGGTGGGAGCGACCATTTTACAATTGTCAACATGGAAAACATCAGCAAAGGGAAATTGGCAACTTGCACAGGTAAGTGCTGATCCTTCATGGGTTAAACTCTACTCATATGAACACTGAGAATAAGACCATTTGACTGTTACTAGCAAGCCACTTCAAAAATGCTGAAATTTGGAGAGATTGACAACAAAGAAAAGCACAGACTACTAATCATTTCTATAGTGCTATTCAGGGGCGTAGCTAGGTGAGGCCACGGGGGCGTGAGGCCACGGGGGCATGGGCCCCCACAGATTTAGCCCTGGCCCCTTCTACTTTTGACCTCCCCCCCCCCCCGGCGCTGCTGACCCTCCCCCATCACTTTTGACCCCCCCTTCCTCCGCCGCCAGGTAGCTTTGCTGGCGGGGGTCACCAACCCCCGCCAGCAGGTCCTCTACAGTGCCGGTCTCCGGCGTGTTCACTGATCTGTTTCTGTGAGTTCTGGCTCCTGACATCCTATGGACATCAGGACTCACAGAAACAGATCAATGAACTCACCGGAGACCGGTGCTGAAGAGGACTTCAGCTGGCGGGGGTTGGGGACCCCCACCAGCAAAGGTACCTGGCGGCGGCAGGGAATGGTCAGCGGAGGTGGGGGGGTCAAAGGTTGCGGGGGGGTCAGCAGCGCCGGAGGGGGGCTAAAATGTGCCCCCTCACCTCGGGTTCTAGACCCCCGAGGTGTGGCTACACTCCTGGTGCTACTAGACATATGCAGTGCTGTACGCATCATATGCAGGTACTTTCTTTGTCCCTAGGGGGCTCACAATCTTAAATTTTTATACCTGGGGCAATGGAGGGTTAAGGGGCCCTTTTACTAAGCTGCTTAGGCACCTATGCGCACCCAACGCGTGTCAATTTTGAGTTACCGCCTGGCTACCACGTGGCCCTTCTGGTAATTTCATTTTTGATGTGCATCCGCTACACAAACCGGAAATAATTTTTATTTTCTGGCATGCGGCAAACACCAGGCGGTAATCGTCATTCTACACGCGTAGATGATTACCGCACAGTTACCACGTGAGACCTTACCGCTAAGTCCACGGCTGGCGGTAAGGTCTCAGACCCGAAATGGATGCGCGGCAATTTTCATTTTGCCGCACGTCCATTTTGGCAAAAATTTAAAAAAGGCATTTTTTACAGGTGAGCTGAAAAATGATTGTGTGCGTGCCCAAAATGTGCGTCTACAGGTCATTTTTCAGCACTCCTTAGCAAAAGGGTCCCTAATTGACTTGCCCAAGTTCACAAGGGGCTGTAGTGGGAATTGAGCCCAGGTTGTCAGGCTCAAAGCCTGCTGCACTAACCATAAGGCTACTCTTCCACTGCAGAACTTAACTTGTATAGCTTTTTTCACATCCTTTGCAGCGCTGCGCAAGAAGGCCTGGACTTCAGCCATTAAAAGTGCTCTGCCGCTTCCTCTAGGCTACAAAGGAAGCTGAAATGTTGCAGAGATAGATAACAAAGCAAAGCACAGAGGAAGATGGTGTAGTTTTAAAAGGCATATGCAAATTAAATTATTCAGCTTCATTTCCTGGACCCAGTTCCAGAGGTTGAAGTGCCAGACCTGCTCTGAAGGAGATCCAGGCAGCACCAGTGACACTAACTGCTGTCCAGAATCTCAAGGCCGCCTGGAATGTGACATAAGATGGGGAATTATATGGGCCCTTACACAAAGCAGTGGTAAGCCCACTGAAGGCTTACCACACACCAATCTGAAGCTACCACCGGCCCAAAGGTTCCACCCCAGTGTGCGGCATTTCCAGTGCTAGCAGAAATGTGGAGGAGTGGCCTAGTGGTTAGAGTGGTGGACTTTTGTCCTGGGGAACTGGGTTCAATTCCCACTGCAGGCACAGGCAGCTCCTTGTGACTCTGGGCAAGTCACTTAACCCTCCATTGCCCCAGGTACAAATAAGTACCTAAGCTGTATTGAACCTGCCATGAGTGGGAAAGTGCAGGGTAAAAATAAATAAATAAACCCGGTGGTAATCAGGCAGCACTGCACACTACCTGGCAATGAGCGGTGGTAAGTGCTCCCCTCCCCCTGCATGGCCACATGGTAAGTGAAATCTTACTGCATGGCCATTTGGTTTTTTTCAGCCTATTTACCCGCTGTGGTAAAAAGGGCCTCAGCATGCAGCAAAAATGGCCCCTTTTACCGCAGCTTGGTAAAAGGACCCCCTCAGTTAATGAATTTCGTACTGTATCTAACACTCACCTTTATTTATTTTTATTTATTTATTGCATTTGTATCCCACATTTTCACACCTTTTTGCGGGTTCAGTGTGGCTTACAATATGAGATGAATGATGGAAATACAGTTGTTACAAATTGGTTATGGATTACATTGTGCAGAGTTATGCGAGACAATCGAAGTGTCATTAAGGAAAGTAACAATGGAACACAAACATTGAAACGATGGAAGGAGACAATGGGAGCTTAAAGGGCGATCATAAGGCATAAAGACATATGGTATACATATTTCTGTGAGAAAAGGTATGAGTGATGTGAGATTACGGGGGATGAGAGTTCAGAAGTGGATGTATGATGCATTAATGAACAGTAAGTGTGGACTTTATGTGTTTTGGCTCTTTCCGTAAATTTTTTCAAAAAGATGGGTCTTCAATAATCTGCGGAAGGAAGCTTGCTCGTGGATCGTTCTTAAGTTGCGCGGCAGTGTATTCCAAAACTGCGTGCTCATGTGAGAAAAGGTTGACGCATGTAGCGTCTTGTATTTCAAGCCCTTGCAATTGGGGAAGTGGAGGTTGAGGAAGGTTCGGGATGATCTTTTGGCGTTTCTGGGTGGTAAGTCTATTAACTCAGACATGTAGGCTGGTGCTTCGCCGTGAATGATTTTGTGGACTAATGTGCATACTTTAAAAGTGACGCGTTCTTTGAGTGGAAGCCAGTGCAGTTTCTCTCGTAGTGGTTTTGCACTTTCATATTTTGGCTTTCCAAAGATGAGTCTGGCTGCCGTGTTTTGGGCTGTTTGAAGTTTCCTCAGTGTTTGCTCTTTGCAACCTGCGTATAGTGAGTTGCAGTAATCCAGATGGCTGAGTACGAGGGATTGTACTAGGCTGCGAAAGACGGATCTTGGGAAGAATGGTCTTATCCTTTTCAGTTTCCACATGCAATAAAACATCTTTTTAGTTGTGTTGTTTGCGTGATTTTCGAGCGTTAGGTGGCGGTCGATAGTGACTCCAAGGATTTTTAGCGTTTCTGAGATTTGAAGGTTTAGGTTTGGTGTGTTTATAGCGGTAAATTCCTTTGTGTTGTATTGGGAGGTGAGTATCAGGCATTGAGTTTTTTCTGCATTTAATTTCAGACGAAATGCACCTGCCCATGTGTTCATGATGTGTAGGTTTGATTGATTTCGTTGAAGATTTTGTTAATGTCTTGTTTGAAAGGGATGTATATTGTCACATCATCAGCGTATATATATGGGTTGAGGTTATGGTTTGATAGGAGTTTTGCCAGAAGGATCATCATTAGGTTGAAAATGGTTGGTGAGAGAGGTGATCCTTGTGGCACTCCACATTCAGGTGTCCATGCCTTAGACGTGGTCAAATTTGATGTGACTTGGTACGAACGTTGGGTTAGGAACCCCTTGAACCAATTCAGGACATTTCCTCCAATGCCAAAGTATTCGAGTATGTGTAATAGGATTCCGTGGTCAACCATATCGAAGGCACTTGACATGTCAAATTGTAGGAGGAGTATCTTGTTGCCAGTCGCAATTATTTGTTTAAATTTAGTCATAAGGGTGACTAATACTGTTTCTGTGCTATGATTCGATCGGAATCCTGATTGGGCATCATGCAGTATTGAGTGTTTGTTTAGATAGTTTGTGAGTTGTTTAGTTACCATTCCTTCGGTTATTTTGGTTATTAGTGGTATGGATGCTACTGGCCTGTAGTTGGTTAATTCACTCGTGCTTTTCTTTGTATCTTTAGGAATTGGGGTGAGTAAGATTTTTCCTTTTTCTTTTGGGAAAAGTCCGTTTTGTAGCATGAAGTTCACATGGTTCGTTAGGTCTATTATGAATTGTTGAGGAGCAGATTTCATGAGGTTATTTGGGCATGTGTCTAGTTTGCAGTGGGATTTGGCATATCTTTTGAGAGTTACAGAGATGAGGTCTTCTGATAGTATTTCGAATTCGGTCCATGTTCTGTCTGCTGGGTGTATTCCTTCTTCTGGATCTAGACAATCTAAAAGTGTGGCGTATTCAGTAGGGCTAGCGGGTATTTTGAGTCGTAGTTGTATAATTTTCTCCTTAAAGTATTTTGCAAGGTTGTCCACATCTGGTATATCTTTGCCGTTGTTTGTAACTGGTGTGGTGTCTAACAGTTTGTTCACAAGGTTGAAGAGTTTATGTGTGTCTTTGTAGTTTGGTCCTATTATTGTTTTGTAATGTAGTTTTTGGTCTGTTTTATGGTGTATTTGTATTTTCTCCGAAGTAATTTCCAGGCGTTTAGTGTTTGTTCATCTCTCTTTTTGTTCCATTCTCGTTCTAGTTTCCTGACTTGTGTTTTAAGTTTTTTCAGCTCTTCGGTGAACCATGGATTTGCTTTTTTCCTGTGTGATGTTCTGGTTTGGATTGGGGCGATTTTGTCTAATGTTGTTGTACATAGCTCGTCCCATTCTTGGAGGAATTGGATGGTCTCAGCGTTTGTTGACCATTCATTCTGGTAGATCTGTTGCCAGAATATTGTGGGGTCTATTTTTCCTCTCATTGTTTATGTTGTTCGCTCCTGTTTGTTGATTGTGTTTATGTGTGTTTTTCGCCAGCAGAGAGAGACATTTGCTTTATGGTGCTCTGACCATAAAGTAGGTGTCCATCTTGTGTCAGTGAGTATGATAGTTGAGTCCGGTTGAGTCCGGCAAAAGAGCCCTGTAAAACTAATATGGATTACAGAACCTCTAGGAGCACCCATAAAAAGATCTGGAGATTGGAGAATAAAGAAAAGAGCAGAAGACAGAAAGAAAAACTAAGCTAAATAAACAGCTGACATAATTAATACATTTCAGGGCCCGTTTACTAAAGGGTATTAAGGCCTTAAAACAGTGCACACTTAAAGGCTATCACAGAAACAGGTTAAACCATTTGGTATTTGTCTGTTTGCACAATAACTTGCACATTACCGATGTTTTAAAAAAAAAATTTCACAGGGGGGCGTGTTACGGGCAGAAAGTGGAAGTTTGCTGCATTATTAATGTGTGCTAACTGGGTAATGCAGAGTTCATGCATAAGCAGTTACAGCCTCCTAGTGCTTCTGTATAACTCTATAGACGTAATAGTAACCTCAGCGCATGACCTGCAATAAAATATATTAAAAATAGAAAAAAAACCAAAGTGCTGCGTTAAATGTGGGCTTAGTGCACAGTAAAATCTCGCATTACCATACATTAAGGCCAGATTCTTGCACATTAAAAAAAAAAGAAAAACAATTATAAACCTCCTTACATAACATAAGTACATAAGTATTGCCATACTGGGACAGACCAAAGGTCCATCAAGCCCAGCATCCTGTTTCCAACAGTGGCCAATCCAGGTCACAAATACCTGGCAAGATCCCAAAAAAGTACAAAACATTTTATACTGCTTATCCCAGATATAGTGGATTTTCCCCAAGTCCATTTAATAATGGTCTATGGACTTTTCCTTTAGGAAGCCGTCCAAACCTTTTTAAAACTCTGCTAAGCTAACCACCTTTACCACATTCTCTGGCAACGAATTCCAGAGTTTAATTACACGTTGAGTGAAGAAAAATTTTCTCAGATTCATTTTAAATTTACTACATTGTAGCTTCATCGCATGCCCCCTAGTCCTAATATTTTTGGAAAGCGTAAACAGACGCTTTACATCTACCCGTTCACTCATTATTTTATAGACCTCTATCATATCTCCTTCCCAACCAACAAGGCTTGTCCAAAGCAGTTTACAATGAAAAACTGATTGCATACATAAAAGTAGCTAATTTAGCTTTGTTCTCTAACAGGCAGCAGTATCAGCCTTTAGGGTTTACTTTATAATTAGTTATGGCTGCTGGTTCTTATTCTGCCTTCTGCTGTTATGATCCTACTGTTGCAAGATGCACAATTACATGCATTGTTATGTGGTTTGTTACTGCTGTTTTGGATCACTAATAAAGTAATTATTTATTTATTTGTTTATCTGATTCGAGAAGGTGGAAGAGATCAGATTATGAGATCGAAGTTTTAAAAGATTTTTATGCTGACCGTTTTTTTATTTTAGGTAGTTAAGTAATGTTATGTCAGTGTGAAGACTTGTATGTTGATTTTATGTATGTATATCTTGTATTTAAAAAAATAAATAAAAAATATTGCAGTATATAAAAAATAAACATAAAGATAATGAATGCTCTTTTTTGTAAAAATACAAACCATTCACGTGTGAGCTCCCCCAGCTCTACTACTACTACTACTTAGCATTTCTATAGCGCTGCCAGGGTTATGCAGCGCTGTACAAGTTTAAACATGGGGAAGGACAGTCCCTGCTCAAGAGAGCTTACAATCTAAAGGTAAAAACTATGTAGTCAGTGTAGGTATCAGGAATGGGAAGGTGGTTAGGCACCAAAAGCAAGGGAGAAGAGATGGGCCTTGAGTAAGGACTTGAAAATGGGCAGGGAGGGCGCATGGCGTATGGGCTCAGGAAGTCTGTTCCAGGCATAAGGTGATGCGAGGCAGAAGGGGCGGAGTCTGGAGTTAGCGGTGGTGGAGAAGGGTACAGAAAGGAGTGATTTGTCCTGAGAGCGGAGGTTACGGGTGGGAACATATGGGGAGAGGAGGGTAGAGAGGTAATGGGGGGCTGCAGATTGAGTGAACTTGAAGGTCAATAGGAGAAGCTTGAACTGAATACGGTAGCTGATCGGGAGCCAGTGAAGCGACTTGAGGAGAGGGGTGATATGAGAGTATCGGTTCACGCGGTAGATAAGACGTGCGGCAGAATTTTGGACAGATTGAAGGGGGGATAGGTGGCTAAGCGGGAGGCCAGCGAGGAGAAGGTTGTGCTTCAGAGTGTGCTTCCAGGTACATCATGTGCTAGAGGATCTCGCTGCAAACTCATTTTATTTCACTTCTAACTTCATAGACTCAACAGTAGTGATTTGATAATCAATTTATACACCTCTCCTAGATACCCTCAGGCATAAAAATGTATGCAATGGCTAGATCAGTGTAGGTGTGTTCAGGGGCAGAGTTTGGATGAAGTGTGAGCGATCGCAATTTTCCACATGTCCTTTATAATGTACACGAGGGAGTAAATGGCTGCAAGTTCATTTTACTTGTAATGTTTGCTGATATATTATAAAAATACATAGATACCTTTCTGCCCTCTCAATCCAGGTGATCAGTGATAACACTGCCCTCACCATGATTAGATGCAGAGATGGTAGAAGTGTAAACCTCCCACTCCCGTCCCAAATACAACCCCAGCCTAGAACAGTTATATACCTCACTCTCTCTCCCCCATGTCACATGCTGCCCCACAACAGAACAGCTATAGCAAAGGCAGGAGCACTGTGAACTTCACACTCACACACACCCAGCCCTACTAGAGAACACCTACAGTGCAGGCAGGCAGTAAAACACAATTTCTTCTTTCACATACACACACAGCGCAGAGCGCACAATTTCTTCACACTCACCCTCTAGGTACAGCGCAGGCAGTAGCAGTACCCAGCTTCTCCACTCTATTTCTTCCATCAGGTTCTGCTGAGCATCTTCACACAGTGACCTCATTGTACCACAGGTAACCCACGCCTCAGATACATGAGCCAACTAGTTAAGTATGGCAGGAAATAAAAATAAAAATTAATAGTGGCAGACGGTACCCAAAATAAAAAGGTGCCCAGCCTTAGTCTTAGCACTAAGGCTGGGAAGGGTAGTAGAAGGACACTCCCCCTTTTGCAGCTATAGGCCATTATGAACCTGTTCATGGACCCAGTGGAGCAGGAGAGACACCACAGAAGCTGAAGGAAAAATAAGAGGCATCACTCAGAGCCAGTGCAAGAGCATTGGACACTTCAGGCAGCCCTTCAGCCTTCCACCCCCTCAATTAATGTTCAGGTTCTGATACAAAACAAACAGAGAGGGTATACAGCATACATAGAAAGTATACAAACAAAGAAAGCAACACTGGGCCTTCAAGACTGAGACAACAGGAGTATTTTATTAACAGATGACCCGACACGGGCCGTGTTTCGGCATTAGACAACGCCTGCCTCAGGGGTCAGGGTTTGATTGTAAAATGTGCAAGATGTATAAACGTCCAATGCCTCTGAAAATGAATGGAGAAAACCTTTTAAGCCAAGCGTTCCTGTCGAAAAAGACAGCCACGAAATAGGAAATAAACTCCTGCGTTAGCCGTTCCTTTTGTGAAAAGGAACGGCTATTTCACGGCTGGGTGTATTCTATAAGCACACGCATAGATTTTAGAAACACCTGTGATCCGTCCATTCCACGCCCATGGCCATGCCCATTTTTCAACTATGCAACTTAGAATTTACACGCAGTACTTTATAGAATACACTTAGACAGTCCTGCGTGTAAATTCTAATTAATGCCAATTAGTGTCAATAATTGTTAAGTGGCAGTTATCGGTGCTGATTGGCTCATTAACTAATTTAGTTGCACATGCAAATCCAGAATATGACTTGATTTGCGCACGCAACTTTTGTGCTATATAGAATCCCAGGATTTACTTGCAAACCTACCAGCAAAGTTCATACCATCATATCCTGGCACATGCTTTTACACTGATCGGGATTTTATGAGCCTATTTATACCTGTGTATCAGAAATGGTTTATAAATCACCCGCTATGTTTATGGTTTATCTAGCGCTTAATATATGACTCAATATGAAGTCCAACAGAGTAGTGTACAATAAAATGATTAAAAATGATTTAAAAGACAGAAAGGATTGCCATAAATATAACAGAAAGGAAAGACCCCCTAGATCAGTGATGGGCAACCTTTTGAGCTTGGTGTGTCAAAATTCGCCAAAAAAACCGAGCATAACTCGGGTGGTGTGTCACTTCGAGAAAAAAACCATAATTTCGCAATATTTATAGTTTAAATAACAAAAATGTATAATTGTAATATATAACTGTATTTAATAAACCAAAAACTAATTATTTAACTTACCTGCTTAGTGACTTCTTTGTTCATCTGTCAGTCGGTTTCTTTTGTTGGTCTTGATATTATTTAACTTGTGTGGGGTGCCATGAACTAAGATAAGTGAGGGGGAGGGGGAATTCTTTAACTAATCTGCCTATTAGTGACTTTTTTGTTGCTGAATTTCATTGGCTAAATCTTCAATTGAAGGTTGGTATTTTGTACACTTCAAGCCCAAGCAAGCGCTACTAACTTCATCTGTCAATCTGTTTCTTTTGTTGGTTTTGATATTATTTAACGCTGAGAATAAGGTTTCACAAAAGTACGTAGAGGGAAAAATTGTGAGTAAAGCCATTGCTATATTTTTCAGGGTGCTAAAAGTGTCTGGTAATCGGCTCCAGGCACTCCAAATTTCCTGTTCGTAGTGGCACTCCTCTTGATTCTCCAAGCGGCACCTTTCCAGATTCTCAAGCTTTGACCTCAAGTCACAAACACCTGAGCCCAGATGCTGTCTTGAAATTCTACAAGTTGCATCTCCAAATCATCAATTTGCATCCATTGGAAACCATTTAATTCCAAACTACTGTAGACTACTACATCAGGATACTTAATTATTTTCATGGTCTGTTCTAGGTTTCTAAATTGATTAAATCTATCACTGAACTGGTCAAGTAACGAGTCTAAAACATGCTGGTACTTTATATGCAAGGGTTCCATTTCATTTTGTATAGCTGCACTGGCCTTCTCAAAATACTTTGTTACTCGAGGAAAATACTTTTTTAGTTTCTACATCTCGCTTGAAAATTTTAAGTTTACTTTCAAAAGCTTTTATGTATCCAAACATAACGTCAATACTTTTGCTAAAACCTTGTAACTTTAAGTTCAGTTCATTAATATGAACAGAGAGATCTGTAAAAAACATCAGGGTGTTGACCCACTTATCATCATTGAGCTGAGGAAAGTTTCCCAGATCCTTATCCTCAAGAAATACCTTAATTTCTTCAAAGCACTCCACAAAGCGCTCAAGAACTTTGCCTCGGCTCAGTAGTTTCATCAAGAGAGATCGAAAAATATTTACAATTACTTATGTCTCTCTTTAATTGATGTTGTACGTTTGTGTTCAGTCTCATTATTCGGTCTTTTATGATATTTCTACTGAGTGGTAACTCAGATATTCTCTTAATAATTGCATCTTTATTCTGCATATTGTGAAATAGAACTGGTGCACATCTTAGGAGAGTTTCTTTAATAAATTCTCCCTCACTGAGTGTTTTTCCATGCTGAGCTATGGAGTAAGCAATGCTCAAACTTGCAGATGTTAAATTTGTAGAACCTTTTACAAATTTAAGGATGGAATTAGATTGGCTCTTATAAAAGTGTAGCTGCCTGGAAATGTATTCCTTCCTTTCATCCTTACTTTTTTTCAAGAGCTGGGAATGATTAGTTTCAAAATGTCTATTTATATTCCACATTCTGCTTACTACCGTTTCAGTACATAGAACGCAAAATGTTCTGCCATTTTTTTCTATAATGCCATACATCTCGGTCCATGTCTCTTGAAAGGGTCGGCTACTGCTACTACCACTTCCTTTACTTAACCTTGGTTTTTTATTTTTTGGGTTCTCCATCAGGGGGGCAGTGACAGAAGATAGAATTATAGATAGCCTGTTAGCCCTGCAGGCAATTAGGGGTTAACTAGCCTAACTGACCACCTTATGTAAATTAAGATGGCTGCCGCTATTTCTAATGGCGGGAAACGGCACCCATAGCACATGCCCTCACCTCTCCCAGCCTCCCCCTCACCTACAGTATCTCAGTAATGATGGTCAATTAGAAATCCACGACACCCCAGAACAGTAGATTGGATGATGGTTGCTGTGGTTTTGTGGTTGCTGGTAATGGCGATCACAGGGCCCCCAGAGATGCACCCCCACGGCATTCCACTGCTCTCTGCTCCGCCGGCCGGAAGTGAGGTCAAAGATCCCCTAACGGCCATGCAGGAGCCGGGGCAGAGGGAGCAGCAGGGAGGGAACGAGCGGAGGACTTGGAGGGAGCCAATAGGAGTGCACACGGCACCCCCCCCCCCCCCAGCGGGTAAACATGCACTGGGGGTGTGATTTTGCCGGGGGGGGAGGTCGCGCTGCACCTTGGGGGGGGGGCGCATCGGCGATCCGCCCCGGGTGTCAGCAAGGAACGCCGCTGCTTCTCTGTATGCAGCCACATGTGGCCACGTGTCATCGAAAATGGCTACGCGTGTCACTACTGACACGCATGTCATAGGTTCGCCATCAGGGCCCTAGATGGAGCACACTGGAGTAGAATGGGTAAAAATGAACTGATTTTTTACTCTTTCAAAAAATAAAAAGACCAAGGGACAGTCAATGAAATTGCATGGAAATACTTTTGAAACAAATAGGAGGAAATATTTTTTCACTCAAAGAATAGTTAAGCTCTAGAACTCGCTGCCGGAGGATGTGGTAACAGCGGTTAGCGTATCTGGGTTTAAAAAAGAAGATTAGGACCAGTTCCTGGAGGAAAAGTCCATAGTCTGTTATTGAGATGGACATGGGGGAAGCCACTGCTTGCCCTGGGATTTGTAGCATGGAACGTTGCTTCTAATTGGGTTTCTGACGGGTACTTGTGACCTGGATTGGCCACTGTTGGAAGCAGCATACTGGGCTGGATGGACCATTGGTCTGACCCAGACTGGCTTATTCTTATGTTTTATACTGGCCTTTATCTGCCTTTAGGTTTGACAGTAGAATTTGCAATAAAGAAAATAGAATACACATCTAAATCATTGGGGGGGGGGGGGGGTCCTTTTACTTAGCTGTGGCAAAAAGTGGCCAAAGCACACCCTTGAGCAGATTTTCCCCGTGCACTAAGGCCATTTTTACCACAGCTGTAAAAATGACTTTTTTCTATTTTCTGTATTAATAGCCCTGCAGTAATTTAGCCATTAGCGTGAAGTTAGCATACATGTACTTACTGCGGAAAGGGCTCATGAGCTATTCCTGTGCTAATCAGTTAGTGTGTGGTAAGGTAGTTGCAGAAACAGACTAGTGCAGGAACGCCCACTCTCCACCCCTAGACACACCCCCTCAAAAAAAATTTAAACTATTTTTAGCATGCGATTAGCGCTCATACATTTGCTCAAGTACATCTCGCAGTACATCAGGAGGCCTTAGTGCCTAACCTGCTTATTTTCGAAGGAGATCGCCGGCCATCTTCCGACACAAATCGGGAGATGGCAGGCCATCTTCTGAACCCGGCCAAATCGGTATAATCGAAAGCCGATTTTGGCCGGCTCCAACTGCTTTCCATTGCAGAGCCAGCCAAAGTTAAAGGGGGTGTTTCCGCAGAGTATAGAAGGCAGGAAGGGGGCATGGTTATGAGATGGCTGGCCATCATTATCAATAATACAGTTCGGGACCGCTGTTTGCGGTGCCGGCCATATAGATGGCCGCCCATATAAATGGCCAGCGCCGTTCGATTATGCCCCTGTATGGGTCCTGTTTACTAAGCCGTGCTAGCATTTTTAGTGTATGCTAGACAATAGAGCGTGCTAACTGTGTAGATGTCCATAATCTACATGGTTAGCGTGTGCTAAATATTAGCACGGGCTAAAAACGCTAACGCACCTTAGTAAGCAGGGCCCTACACAGCTTAGTAAAAGGGCCCCTGACACATGCCTAATGGAGCTTAAAATGTTGTCCCGTGGAACACAGCCACATGTACGCATGCTAACCACATGCTAAAAATGATTTTTAATATTTTTGAGGGGGTGTTTCTGAGGTAGAGTGGGTGTTCCTGCGCTAATCAGTTAGCAGAGCTACATTACCTCATGCTAATTGGTTAGTGAGTGAGGAATAGCATGTGAGCCTTTTACCACCTACAAAAGCGGTGGCTGTAACTGCAGACATGCTAAGTTTTTTTTAAAGCTGCAGGCCAATGGCAACAGTAGCACATGTCCATTAATACTAAAAAGAGAAAACAGCCATTTTTATGACTGCAGTAAAAATATCCTGTGCAAGGGTTCATTTTTGTTTGTTTCTATGTGTTTTAAGTGTATGTGTGTTTTCTTTGTTTGCAACAGAGCATGTTCACATTTCCTTCTGTGTTTTTTTTGTGTGTGCACCTGTGTATATGCTTATCTTTCTATGTGTGTGTGTGTGCAGTGACTTTGTTGTGTGTCTGTCATTGCAAAACTAGACGAGAGAGGCAGTTTGAAAGAAGCAATTTTCTAATTGTTATGTTTCCATGCTATTGAAACTGGAACTGCTTCAGCATAGAAATCCTTTGGAACATTTCTTTGGGCCATTTTCAAATTTGATGCGTCTTTTCACCCGTTTTCCTTTAATGCCAAATCTGATTCCATTGCATTACATTTTGGAGAGATATTTTGCCTACAGACAGATCTTCTTTACCTCATTTGTGTAATTTCTTTCTAATATCTATTGGGTTGAAAAAGAACAAAAATGAAAGAAAAAGGAACAGGATGTAAATGGGCACATTTGATAGGACATAAGGGACTAGAATCTATATATGATGCCAGAAAAATCAGCTCCAAAAATATTTCCACCTAGGCATATTCTGTAAACTGCACCTAGGTTTAGGCAGTTTATAGACTACTAGCCATTGAGCCCGTAAAAACGGGCTGGTATTGGGGTTTTCCTCCCCCCCCCCCCCCGTGAGGTCACCACCGCTCCCCTCCCCCCCTCGTGAGGTCGCCACCGCCCCCCCCCTCGGAGTCGCCGCCGCCGCTCCCCCCCCCCGGAGTCGCCACCGCCGCCGCCGCCACCCCTCCACCCAGCCCGGGCCCTCTCTTCGCTTCTGAACTTACACATCCATTTGCCGAACGCAGCAAGGCACATCAGCTGAGCTGCCGTGGGCCCTTCCTTCTCTGCCTGTGGCCCCGCCCTCCTGTGACATAACGTCAGCGAGGACAGGACACAGGCAGAGAAGGAAGGGGCAGCTCAGCTGATGTGTGTTGCTGCGTTCGGTGAATGGATGTGTAAGTTCAGAAGGGAAGAGAGAGCCCGGGCCGGGTGGAGGGGTGGCGGCGGCGGCGACTCCGAGTGGGGGGGGAGCGGTAGCAACCTCGGCGGTGCAGTTTTCCTCTCTGTCCCGCCCCCCCTGTCATCACGTATTGACGCGGGGGCAGGACAGAGAGGGAAGTCTCTACTGCGCATTTGCGAGTGAGTCGGTCACTCGCCGTTTATATGTTTGATAGCTAGCCAGCGGCAGCCAAAAAAGCAAGCAGGATACTAAGAATTATTAGGAAAGGGATGATGAACAAGACCAAAAATATTATAATGCCTTTGCATCACTTCATGGTGCGACCTCACCTTGAGTATTGTGCTCAGTTCTGGTCGCCGTATCTCAAAAAAGATATAGCGGAATTAGAAAAGGTTCAAATAAGAGTGACCAAAATGATAAAGGGGATGGAACTCCTCTCGTATGAGGAAAGGCTAAAGAGGTTAGGGCTCTTCAGCTTGAAAAAGAGACGGATGAGGGGAGATATGATTGAGGTCTACAAAATCCTGAGTGGTGTAGAACGAGTAGAAGTAAATTGATTTTTCACTCGTTCAAAAAGTACAAAGACTAGGAGACACTCAAGGAAGTTACATGGAAATACTTTTAAAATAAATAGAAGGAAATATTTTTTCACTCAACGAATAGTTAAGCTCTGGAACTCTTTGCCAGAAGATGTAGTAACAGCGGTTAGCATATCTGGGGTTTTAAAAGGTTTGGTCCAAATTCCTAGAGGAAAAGTCTATAGTCTGCTATTGAAAGACATGGGGAAGCAACTGCTTGCCCTGGGATTTGTAGCATGGAATTTTGCCATGATATGGGTTTCTGCGCGATACTTGTGACCTGGCTTGGCTGGCGACTGGTGGAAACAGGATGCTGGGCTAGATGGACCATTAGGCTGACCCAGTATGGCGATTTTTATGTTCTTATGGTTTATAGAATATGGCTAGTGGCCATGCCTGCACCTAACTCTAGGCATGTCCATTTATGTCAAGTAAAACTTGGTGTAAACACCGGCACCTAAGTTATGCATGGAGCAGGTGTATTATATGACCATGCATGTAGATTTTTGGAATGCCCATGGGCACACTCCCTGTTTCCACTAAATATGATTAAATTAGGATATGGAACCACACACCTTCATTAGATATAAGCAAATAATAATTTCCACGTGATGAAAATGAATATATATTGAATTGCAGTAATGTAAAACCACTTATAACGAAGGGAAAAATGGCCTCACAGAGCTCCTGGATTCAACTGTTAAAAACTTATTTGTGTTGGTCAATAACCAAAGTATGTGTTAAGACAGCGGTATAGGGCTTTCATGTAATATGTTGTAAACCGGAACCCTCGGGCGGCAATTTATTTGAAATAGATATAAGCCAGAAGAGGGTATAGGAAGGTATAGGGGGGGAGGGGGAGGGGAGCAATCATAGGAGGAATGTACTCAATGGTTAGATATTGCAGTGCTAGTTGATGGTTATTTTCGGTATGTTTTCATGATGTAACACTGTAATTGCAGTTCTGGTTTCTGCATTTCATAAACTGAGTTATATATATATAAGAAGTTGTGAACTGTAAGAGGGAAGATGGGGAGGGGGGAGAAAATGGAAGAAAAGTTTGATGGTAGACAGTTTCTTTCTGTTTAGGAAGATCACACATCTGCATTTTGTATTATAAATTTGCCTGCTAGTTGGAAATGTGTGCTTATTTACTATCAATAAAAAACGTTGGAAATAAAAACTTATTTGTTTACTAAAGCCTACCCCGAAGTCAGCAATGTTGTTTAACCTCCTTTTTTTCCCGTTTTGGTAGTTTACCTGCTCTTTACCCTCTGCCAGCTTCTCCTTGGTTGCTCCTGTTTTCCCATCTGTATTTTCTTATTTTAGCTCCTCTGTTCTTCTTTGTATCCTATTACTGGAACAATTTTCTCCTGTTGTATTATGTAATTTTCTTGTAACTTTGTTAGCCACATTGAGCCCGCATAAGCTGGGAAAATGTGGGATACAAGTGGACCAAATAAATAAATAAATACAATCTACTGGAGCTAAAACGGATCTTACAAGATCCTCTGTTCATCATTGGCCTAAAAAACCTTCGAATTCCTACTGTAGTTTTAATTGCTGTACGATTTTCAAATTGTACATGCTGTATCTACAGTAACAGTGGTTATATATATGTAGACAAAATTCTTGAAACTGAAAGACCACTTATCTTTCAGGTGCACTTGCTACCGACACTTGTTGCTTCTGCTGCTGGAGCTAAGTTCCTTTCTCCTCGCCCCCAGCCGACGATGGCCAGCGTTTCGTGCTGCTGCTTCAGGGCCTTGGTGGCAAAATCATTTCTGTGAATGGAACATAGGGACAAAGATACTCACAAGCGGTGTCTTAGTAGCAAAAAAAACTCAAAAATATCAAACCACAGTACTTGAAACTGGCTGTAGTTAAGCTGTTCAGTGTATCTTTGAGTGGAAAATGATCGAACATGGCTGCCATTTTATATGCTTTGTGACGTCAGACGCTCTTGATACTAATGGAAACTTCATTCAGGACACCTGTACACATTATCGTTTTTAGAAGAAATGGCACCATTCAATTCGGGAATTAAGTGCATTGGGTTCCAACGCTTTAAGCCGAAAAATCCACTTCTGCTCCTGTTGCAGACGCGTATGGCGATCGCCTCCTCCTCTCTTTGAACAGTAAATTATTTGTAAGATTACACATCTAAAATCTTCAAATTTGTGATGCTGTAATTTACAGTGCTCTACCAGAGGCGACCCGATCTTCACTAGATGTACGGCACTTTTGTGTTCTCCCAGTTTGGCAGCACGCATTAAAATTTACGAGCACCACTTTACAAAATACGCCTAGCAAGTTGTGCATGTAAATTCTAATTAATGCCAATTAGCATCAATAATTGCTTGCTAAATGGCAATTATCGGCACTGATTGGCTTGTTAAGTAATTGAATTGTACACGCAAATCCAGAATATAACCAGATTTGCATGCACAATTTCGGTCACGCTATGTAGAATCTGGTGGATGCTCTTTATCTTCCGTCATATTCTCTGTTTTGTATGTAAATTAATTTAGAGCAGAGTTCAGGCAATATAACTGTAATGCTGTAGTATAAAACTATCTAATACAAGTCCACTATTAGCAAGTAAAGCTCTCTGACTAGTATCTTTGCTTATTGCGAGGAAAAGACTTCAGATACTCGGTGCTAGCTGATTTTACAGCCTCTAGGACTGGGTCGCTCAGCGTTTACATTGAAAACATTTTTTTCCTTAAGTCAAACTGCTGGCGAGTATCCTCACAAGTCAAAACACCTCGTATTCTACTAATTTTTATGCTTTTATTCTTTCTATTATTTTCATTGCATATTTTTTCATATAGATGAACATATACTTAGCTGCTGTTTAGCTTTGATATCGATGGATACGCCCAACAGCGAGCTCCAGTTTCGCTGAAAGCTTCTTAAGGAGCTGAACCCAAAGCCTTCTATATCGCCCTAAATTAAACAAACAGCATTAAGTTTCTAGAGAGATTAAAGAATCCATGGACCGGAGTTATCGGCTTCATCTCCTACCTGATACCTGTGCGAGTATTTCTGTCTGCCTTCTAAGATGGTGGCGGCTTTTTAAATCAGACGCCAATATTGCCAGGTATATACTTAATGTAGTATAAAACTACAAGCCCCTTCTGTCTTTTTATGCATTTAAAACTGACAACAGAAAAATGTTGTCCATTAGAATAAATCTTTCTTCTGTTATCCTACAACTCACATGTCTTAAACCAAGAACAAGAAAAGAAAAAAAGTTTCTGCAGTAAAAATGAATTAGCAGGTTGGATGTGTGATATATGTGCAGTGTGTGCTGTTGGGACCATCTCAGGTCTGGCACCACAGTCCCACCAGCATGGATGGATCAGCTTCCTCTGAGATCACGCAATGTTCTTTTGGACCACCAGACAGCACCAGTGGTGGAGAGAAACAATGGAGTGGCCTAGTGGTTAGGGTGGTGGACTTTGGTCCTGGGGAACTGAGAAACTGAGTTTGATTCCCACTTCAAACACAGGCAGCTCCTTGTGACTCTGGGCAAGTCACTTAACCCTCCATTGCCCCATGAAAGCCACATTGAGCCTGCCATGAGTGGGAAAGCGTGGGGTACAAATGTAACAAAAAAAATAGTGAAACAATTTATCTTTGCAAAGCAAAAACATCAACCTTTCTCAGATTAAACACTAAAAAAAAGAAAACTAGGCCTATTCTTTAAAGTTTTCTTACTTTCATAAAGAATTTTAAGGCACAGGATTCTGAAAAAAAAAACACAGAAAGAGAAAGTCAAGTTTATAAACTAAAGAGTAGAAATCGGACCCTGGTCAATAGTGCGTGTGTTTACAATCTAACAGGGACTTGAAACCTCCATAAATCCTGATCTAATGAGCTGTGCTCTGTGATCAGTCTTCCAGACCTGCAGAATTTATGTTTTCTGCAATAGAAATTAGATACATCCCAGAATGTATCTACTGATAAGAAATCAGCCTTGTCTCTCTTTTTCCCTCCTTCCAAAAAGTAAGGGATTAAGCTTAAAGTGGATCAGATCATTGGAGGAATATTTCTCTCAATGAATCGATTGAAATTTCTGCACATATCACAGATATGCACTGCCTGTCTGTACACATTTAACCAAAATATTCCCAACATTTTTTTTTTAATCAGCAATTCTACTGAATAGAAGCATTTGCCATTTGTAGCTCTAAATAGAGTCTGTCCCCAGTTAGAATATTCTCACCTCTTCTCTGATTTATCTCCCTAGTTATTTTGTCTCTGTGTAAGGTGGGTCTCTGGGCCACTCATCTGTAAAGAAGATGGGGGGAAACAGTATCATTAGAATTACAAAACGTAACATAAATCACAGAACCAGCCACAGAAAAATGTCTGCGATATGCAGAGAGGTGCGATCAACTGGTGAGAACTGGACGCCAGTCTGAACTCTCTCCACTCCATAACGTTGGAGCTACGTTACTAAAACACATTAGAAAAGTGGGCTTAGCACGTCTTAACATGGGACTTTCCCATGCACTAAGCCCTTTTCTAATGTGGCCTTAATTAAGTTAGGATTTTGCAATTTTTTTTTTCAGGCCGTGCGCTGATGTGCATATTAGCACATGATACATGGAAAAAGTTAACGTGAGAGCACTTGCTGCCTCCTATTTAGGGGGTGTTAAAAGCTCCGGCATTAAGGAACCCTTGAACACAGCTGTGGCAAAAAGTGGCTTTAGTGGGTCCTTCAATAGGGGTCCTTTTACAAAGGCATGCTGAAAAATGGCTTGTGCTAGTGTAGGCGCGGGTTTTAGGCGCATGCCGATCCATTTTTCAGCGTGCCAGTAAAAAAAGGCCTTTTTTTAGCCGAAAATGGGCATGTGGCAAAATCAAAATTGCCGCGCATCCATTTTGGGTCTGAGACCTTACCGCCAGACCTAGCGGTAAAGTCTCACGTGGTAACCGGGCGGTAATGACCTACGCACGTCAAATGCCTCCTGGCGCGCGGCTAATACACGCAGCCAAAAATAAAAGATAGTTTTCAGACGTGCATATCGGACATGTTCCAAAAATGAAATTACCACAAGAGCCACGCAGTAGCCGGGCGTTAACTCCATTTTGGCACGCATTGGGCGCGCGTAGACACTTACACGGCTTAGTAAAAGGACCCCTTAGATTCTTCCTATGTGCTAAGGCAACTTTGTTCTGATGGCTGGAAAATGGCCGATTTTCTATTTTTGACATTAGTGGCTATGTGTGCTGATGTTGCCAATTGCACATGGTCAATAGTGTGGGCCCTCACTGCCACTCATTTTGGAGGCAGTACGGGCTCATGCACAAATCATATGCTAATCAGTTAGCGGGCAGTAATGTGGCTGCTTTAAATGATTACAAACCAAACAGAGAGGGTATACAGCATACTTAGAAAGTATACAAACAAAAAAAAAAACAACACTGGGCCTTCAAGACTGAGACAACAGGAGTATTTTATTGATAAATGACCTGACACGGGCCGTGTTTTGGCGTTAAACAATGCCTGCCTCAGGGATCAGGGTCTAGTTGTAAAGTGTTTATATGTAGGAAATAAACTCCTGTGTTAGCCTTGTCTTTCACAAAAACAAAGACAAGGCTAACACAGGAGTTTATTTCCTACATCGCGGCTGTCCTTTTCGACAGGAACGCTTGATTTCAAAGATTTCCTACATTCATTTTCAGAGGCATTGGACTTTACAACTAGACCCTGACCCCTGAGGCAGGTGTTGTTTAATGCCGAAACACGGCCCGTGTCGGGTCATTTATCAATAAAATACTCCTGTTGTCTCAGTCTTGAAGCCCCAGTGTTGCTTTTTTTTTGCTTTAAATGATTAGCATAGACATGCCCACTCTCCACCTCCAGACATGTCCCCAGGTAGTGTACGCACATCGGGATTTTACCACAGGCTGTTTCAGCACACTCCACGGTAAGCCCTTTTAAGCTGCAGTAAAAATGCATTAGTGCTTACCTCAGCTTGGAGAAAGGACCCAATGTCTGCATTATTCAGTTAGTGAGTGCTAATGCGAACACATTAACTGAATAAGACTTCCAAACCCATTCTCTGCTCACACCATGCCCACCCCCCCCCCCCCAAAAAAAAATATTTCAAACAAAATATAAATAATGTGCGTAAGAAACAGTTTACCACCTTAACATGTTTCAGGATAAGCCTTTTCCAGCGTGCTAAGCATGTGTTAGGCTCGACACCTTTTAGTAAAAAGGTCCCTTTGTGAGATAAAGAAGACCTCTAAACCAGCCCACTCAAAAAGTTTAGGGATGTGCATGTGTTACTAAGGTGCACTAGCGTTTTTAGTGCGTGCTAAAAATTAGCACGCGCCAGGGGCGTAGCTACATGAGGCCACGGGAGCATTGGCCCCCACAGATTACGCCCTGGCCCCCTATACATTTGACCCCCCACCACCACCACTGCCGCCGCATCAGGTATCTTGTTTGCTGGTGGGGGTCCCCAAACCCCGCCAGCCGAAGAGTCTTCTTCAGCGCCGGTCGACTCCGGCGCCTTCGTTGTGTGATCATCTGTTTCTGACGCCTTACACGGTTAGTGCACACTAAAAACGCTAGCATGGCTTAGTAAACAGGGCCCTTAGAACCCAAATTGATTTAAGGTGCACTAACCTACAATTTAATGTATGCAAGGTTATTTTACTAAGCTGTTGCTGAAGTCTCATGAATCTATCCTCTGGTCTACTATTTAGTCTATCAGTCAGCCATCTCTCTATAAGATCGTCTCTGGTTTTATTCAGCTCTGCTTCCAGTTGGAAACAAGGGGTTCACCAAACCCCAAAAGAGAAGCATAAATGCTTTGCATGAATGGGGGTTTAAAAAGGTTTGAATAACTTCCTAAAAGAAAAGTCTTTAAGCCATAATTAAGATGGACTTGGGGAAAATCCACTGCTTATTTCTAGGATAAGCAGCATAAAATGTATTGTACTGTTTTGGGGATCTTACCAGGTACTTGCAACCTGGATTGGCCACTGTTGGAAACAGGATGCTGGGCTTGATGGACCTTTGGTCTGTCCAAGACAGTATGGCAATGCTTACATGTTCAATACTCTCTCGTTCAAATAAAATTCAGCATTTCAACTCAATAATTTCCTCCTGCTCCTTTGGACTTCCAGCTCTGTCAGAACCACTGCTGGGATCCACCATCACCAGCTTCATTTACAACTACTCTGGGATGTTTCCTCTTCTTTATACTCCTGTCCAACTTGTTCAGCCTGATCACTGTCCCACAGTTCTCAGCCAGGGAGAAAGGGAGCTGGCCACCAGGGCTCTTTCTTGAACCTTGTAATCAAAGGCCCTAAATTCAGCCACTAGGTGTTGCCAATGTGCAATGTCTAGAACGGTCTTTCCCTATGGGCTGTGAGTGCTGTCTCTGTACCCTGACATTCACCTTTAGTATTACTAAAACATGGTTTATCCATGCCTAGGCAGTCATGCAAAGAGGTCTTTTGTTGCAGCGGTCAGTGAGAAAGGGAGGACCCAGAAGGGCAAGAAAGCCATAGGTAGATCCCAAAAGGAGGGCTGGGGAAAATCCTTTTAGTCCTTGTGTGTAAAGCAAACCAACAGAATAATGATTCAATCCAGGGGTGGAACTTTACCTCCAACACCACACATTTCAACAACTGTGCAAAGATTCATAACATAGGGAGACATTTCTCACTATGTCCCGTTCTATTTCTTACTTAATTAAGGGGGTCCCTTTACAAAGACATGCTAGTGTTTTTACTGCATGCTAAAAATAAGTGTGTGCTAAATGCTACTGTACTTTTGTAAAAGACCCCCTAAATTTACACTGTTTGTCCCTAAAGCGAAAATGTCCATATACTTCAGGAGCAAGACTGGAGATGCTTAAATAATGTGTTTCAGAGAAAAATCACTGCAGGCAATCCAGTCTGGAACTTTTCCATAAAAACTGTGGAAGGAGAACCTAGTGCTAAAAAACAGTAGGATTCCCCCTTCCCCCAACACACACACACACACACACACACACACACACACACACACCCTCCTTCTCTCACTCACACATCCACCCAACAAACAAACAAACCCCCACACACTCACTCATACATTCTCCTCTTCTTCACACTTCCTCCCCACAACATCAAATTTAGGGGCCCTTTTACTAAGGTGCACCAAAAAATGGCCTGTGCTGATGTAGGTGCATGTATTGGATGCACGCAGGTCCATTTTTCAGCGCTCCTGCAAAAAAAGACCCTTTTTTTGCCAAAAATGGACATGCGGCAAAATAAAAATCAGCGCACATCCATTTTGGGCCTGAGACCTTACCACTACCCATTGACATAGCAGTAAGGCCTCACGTATTAACCAGACGGTAATCATCAGCACGCATACACTGCCGATTACCGCCTGGTTAGTGCCACATGGTAGAAAATAGAAATTATTTTCCGCCGCGCATTTTGGACACACGTCAAAATTAGAATTACCACCTGGGACATGCGGTAGCTGGGCGGTAGTTCTAATTTGATGCACATTGTACATGCGTAGGCGCCTACGCATCTTAGTTAAAGGGCCCCTTAAAGATCAGTCCAAAGTCCTATAAGGCTTTAAATCTGGCCCTTATCCTACAATGACCTTGTTAGTCTTAAGTATATAAGGCTGAAAAAAATGTTTCTGGCAGGGCAGCGTCCATACACCCGGTGTGCATGGGGGGGGGGGGGGGCAGGGGCACAAGAGGTTTGTTGGAGTTTGTTTTCCCATCTCTTGCTAACTATGAAAAGTGATAGGAGTGAATTCAGAGTAGATTTCCATTTTTAAGACGTCATGTTACATAGAGGGGCATAATCGAACAGGGGCGCCCATCTCTAAGGGCGGCCATCTCCGGGGACAGCCCCGGGAAAGGGCGGAGCCAACCGTATTATCGAACAAGATGGGCGCCCATCTTTCATTTCGATAATACGGTCGGGGCTGGCCAAATCTCAACATTTAGGTCAACCTTAGAGATGGTCGACCTAGATGTTGAGATCGCCGGACTTAGAGATGGCTGGCCTCGGTTTTCGCCGATAATGGAAACTGAGGCCGGCCATCTCAAAACCGGCCAAATCCAAGCCATTTGGTCGTGGGAGGAGTCAGCATTTGTAGTGCACTGGTCCCCCTCAAATGCCAGGACACCAACCGGGAACCCTAGGGGGCACTGAGGTGGACTTCATTAATTGCTCCCAGGTACATAGCTCCCTTCCCTTGGGTGCTGAGCCCCCCAAATCCCCCCCAAAACACACTCCCCACAACTGTACACCACTACCATAGCCCTTATGGGTGAAGGGGAGCACCTACATGTGGGTACAGTGGGTTTCGGGTGGGTTTTGGAGAGCTCCCACTTACCACCACAAGTGTAACAGGTGGGGGGGGGATGGGCCTGGGTCCGCCTACCTGAAGTGCACTGCACCCACTAAAACTGCTCCAGGGACCTGTATACTGCTGTCATTTGAGGCTGGCAAAAAATGTTTATAATTTTTTTTTTGGGTGGTAGGGGTTGGTGACCACTGGGGGAGTATGGGGAGGTCATCCCCGATTCCCTCTGGTGGTCATCTGGTCAGTTTGGGCATCTTTTTGAGGCTTGGTCCTAAAAATAAATGGACCAAGTAAAGTTGGCCAAATGCTCGTCAGAGCTGGCCTTCTTTTTTCCATTATTGGCCGAGGGCGCCCATGTGTTAATCACGCCCCGTCCCGCCTTCACTACACCTCCGACACGCCCCCTTAAACTTTCGCCGCTCCTGCGATGGACTGCAGTTGGGGGCGGCCAAAATCGGCTTTCGATTATGCTGATTTGGCCACACCTGAGAGAAGGGCGCCCATCTCCTGATTTGTGTCGGAAGATGGGTGCCCTTTTCTTTTGAAAATAAGCAGGATAGGCATTTATCCAGGAGACACAAGAAAGAAGTTCCCTCCCTGACTGGCGAGCGGGGCGGTGTCGGCAGCAATGGCGGGGGGGGGGCTAAAATGTGCCCCCTTACCTCAGGTTCTGCCCCCTCCACTGAAGTCTGGCTACGCCCCTGGCGTAGGCGACTACGCAACTTAATAAAAGGGGCCCTCTCTGTTTATTGTCTATATGCACCTTCTATTACTTCATTTTCATTCTTCTTTTTTTTTTTTTTTAACTTTGAGCCATCTAGATGGACTTGCCTGCTGGCGGATTAGTAAATCCTAATAAATTTGAAAAACTTAAACTTGAACCAAAGCAGAAACCTTTCTTTTAATATCTTGACTGTTTCATCATGATGCTTGCCTGTTGCAGAAATGCAGTTCAAAGCCAAGCCAATATGAGTGCATTAACAAGCAAGTAGTACAAATTCAATGAATGTGCTGATACAGAAAGTCAGTTCAAAGCCAAGCCAATATGAGTGCATTAACAAGCAAGTAGTACAAATTCAATGAATGTGCTGATACAGAAAGTATCTTATAACTCAGAAGCAAAGCCTGCCGGAAAGTATGGTTTGTGTGGCCGCAGCTGGCTAAACTGAGAACAGCAGTTCACTAGAGTTCACCAGGGCAATCCAAAGGACACGCCAACAGATTCAGGGAATCCACAGGGATGGCTGCAAACGCTTTTCATGAAAACCTGTTTTATATGTTGCACAATGGGAAATAAAATATAAATTAACTTTTTTAATAAAAGTCAAGCTGAAAACAGAAAAGTATTTTTAATTCTCCCATAGGAACTGAAGGCATTTCAATCTTGTCCAGTAAGACATTAAGAATAATTCTGGGGAAGAGTAATAGTTCCCTTGGTTGTTTCAATGTATTTTTGTCCACAAATAGAAAACGTTCTCTAAACAAGTCTCACTATGGCTTCACTTAAAAGGTCCGCAGAACAAAAGCACTTGAGCTGACCTCAGGAATCTTTAAAACAGCAAGCGAAGTTGTGGAAGGGAATGAAAAACTCCCAAGGGAATAACAACAAAGACAATCATCAATTTTGATTTTTAAGATAATAAAAAGAAATGAATCAAAATTATAAATCTACTATGTGCATTTTTATGTGGAAAATCCTATGTGGCCTGGCCCAGAAGTCAGTAACCCCTCTGTGTGCACAGAACATATGAATGCAAAAGCTCAGCTACTGCTCTTCACCCACAACCAGGCCAATGATGACAAAAAAATTCATTTTGCAAATTCAATTAAGAAATATTTTACATTTCCATGAGAACGTTCTACTATAACACGTAATGCAAAATCTCGGAGAAAAGATTGGAGGAGCAGCAGGCTACAAAACAGGAAAGCCAACATTCAAATTCCACTGCTGCTTCTTAGAACATAAGAATTGTCGTACTGGGTCAGACAAAAGGTCCATCTAGCCCAGTATCCTGCTTCCAACAGTGCATAGCTTCTGGGACAGTAAATCAGGGAAACGATCCATGCCTCCGTGGGATGGGGAATCACAGATTGAGAGGTGAGCTGAGCCTGATAATGAAAAGAACGGTGAGGGATGAGGAGCGGTGAAGAAATGGGCCAACCAAGCCTGCTTAAGCTAGGGAGACATGAGGGGGAACCTGCTGGAGAGCAGATAGAAATAAAGAGTAGGTCTAGGGAGTGTAGCAGTCAGAGAGCTTTATAGAATCATCCATTTAAGTCAACTGTGCTCATACATGTGGGAAATGAAGGGGTCGCTGGTGAGTGCCAGAGAAGATGCTGGCGTAAGAGTGGAGCTCCAGGGACAATCCTGTGAAAACTTTAGTTTCCGCTCAAAGAAAATGTCATAACTGCTCTGACTGAAGACCTCCACAACTTATAAGATGTTCGGACCAAAGCTGGAACAGTCTGAAAATGCCCTATGTTCTCATTACAGAGAAAATATTGAAAAAACTGAACTCTGTCTCCACAGAAGATGACTGTTGGTAAAATAGAAGATGTGTCACTTGGAGCAATTATGGCTCTGCTTTCTTGCCATGAAACATTTGCTTAAAGATACCAAGGAGTCCATGAATAAAATAAAGTCAGAACTTGAACTGATGAAAGAGGAAATAGCAAGATTTCATTCCCAGGTCACAGTACTGGAAAATCACATGGCTGCAGCTGCTTCTGCTATCCAACATCTGCTTCCCAAACTTTTGGGCCTAAAGTTCACTAAGGACTGAGACCAAGAGGGCTCATAGGGCTCCATCCCGTTGAGTCAGTACCACCAAGTACTTAGACTGGGAGTTCCTCAGGGCTCAGTCTTTTCGGCTTTGTTGTTCAATTTGTATATGACACCATTGTATGGTGTACTGAGAAAATTAGAAGTGGGGTTTAGAATCTATGCCGGCGATGTACAGTTTTTCTTTCCCATGGATAATGAGTTTGTTACTGGGCAAATGTATCTACAATATTCTATGGAAGCCATCCAAATGTGGATGGATGAAAATGGACTTGCTTTAAAGTTGGATAAAAAGGAAATAATGTCGGTGAGGAGGCTGAAGGGTCATATTATTCCTTTGAAAAATCAAATTACAAGTCTTGGGGCAATTCTGGATGCACAGTTACATGTCAGGTTACAAGTAGCAAAGGTGGCTCATACTTGTTTTTATTATTTGCATGTTTTGAATAAACTTAAGTCAATGGTTCCCAAAATTGATGCTAAAATTGTGATGCAATGTACTTTCTAGACTGGATTACTGCAGTGGTCTGTACTTAGGTTTATCACATGCAGGTTGGAAAGCTCTTCAGGTGATACAGCACGCGGCTGTGCGTTTGAAAGTGGGGCTTCAACGAATTGATCATGTTCCTTCTTCAAAGAAGGCACTGCATTGGCTCCCTCGAGTGGAGGAGTAGCCTAGTGGTTAATGCAGTGGACCTTGATCCTGGGGAACTGAGTTTGATTCCCACTATAGCTCCTTGTGACTCTGGGCAAGTCACTTAACCCTCTGTTGCCCCTGGTACAAAATAAGTACCTGAATATATGTAAACTGCTTTGAATGTAGTTGCAAAAACCTCAGAAAGGTGGTATATCAAGTCCCATTTCCCTTTCCCTATTTGAGATTCTACATAGAATGTTGCTACTATTGGAGATTCTAGATGGAATGTTGCTACTATTTGAGATTCTACATGGAATGTTGCTATTCCACTAGCAACATTCCATGTAGAAGCCTGCCCTTGCAGATCAGCAATGCAGCCACGCTGGCTTCTGTTTCTGTGAGTCTGATGTCCTGCACGTACGTGCATCAGACTCACAGAAACAGAAGCCTGCGCGGCCGCATTGCTGATCTGCAAGGGCAGGCTTCTACATGGAATGTTGCTAGTGGAGGAGTAGCTTAGTGGTTAGTGCAATAGACTTTGATCCTGGGGAACTGAGTTCAATTCCCACTACAGCTCCTTGTGACTCTGGGCAAGTCACTTAACTCTCCGTTGCCCTTAGTACAAAATAAGTATCTGAATATATGTAAACCACTTTGAATGTAGTTGCAAAAACCTCAGAAAGGCAACATATCAAGTCCCATTTCCCTTTCCCCTATTCAATATCATCAAGTACATTATAAAACACTAGTGTTGGTTTTTAAGACATTGGATGATAACACTCCTGCTTATTTTAAAAACATTTTGACATTATATGAAACATTTTATTCTTTAAGATCATCAGGGACTCGGCAGTTAATGCAACCATCTTTGGCAAGGATATACTGTTGATACTTCAGCTAGTACTTTGTCTTCAGTTGATCCAAATCTATGGAATACAGTAGCAGGTACTATTCGAATAATTTAATTGATACTTGATTTCAAATGGAAGCTGAAAATGTAGCTGTTTGTACAGGCTTATGTATGATATCAGTCAAGACTGATGCTGTAATGATACTATTATTAAGTTTGTTTTTGTATGATTTTTATATGTTTTTACTTGTAACCCACTTAGTTGATAGGCAGGTTATAAAATTGATAAATCAGATCAAGAACCTTCATGAGTAAAGAGCTGTGCTATCAGCAAGTAGTCAAATGTTTGCAAAAGAAAAACTTGAGACATAAAATCCTCATTTTACCAGACCTTAACAAAAGCACAGCACAGCGACAGAAGCAGCTACTGACCTTAAGAGAGAAGCTGAAGTGAGTGTAAGATTTGGACTGTACTAACCCACAAGGAAGTGAGCAACACTCCACAACTAAGAGACTTTTGAGGACTCCACAATTGTCCAGTGATTCATCAATACTAATAATACCACGAAGATGGATTCCAGTTGCGGGCGTGCCCAACAGTTTCCCAGATGATCATCACCTCTTGTACAGTGTGAACTGGAAGACTGAAATCTCCCTGAAATGTAAAGCGATGTGAATAAGCAGGATAAACTGCCCTCTTATTGTTCCACCTGCTATTGGAAGGGTTAAGATCTGTGTACAGGAGGCTGTCCATGAAAATGCAATGAAAATAGACTCAAATCTTTCTATGAGTGATCAGATTTCATCCCTATTCTTTTTTACAGTATAGGTGCTGATACAAATTACTGTTACAGGTAGTCTTTTGCAATCCATATTATTGTAATAAAGGGTTGTAGGCCTCACCTTTTGTGCTCATAAACAATTACAGGTGCTGCAGAATGGTGTGAGGTGAAGAAGTATGATAGTCATCTACTACTACTACTTACTACTTAACATTTCTAGAGCGCTACTAGGGTTACGCAGCGCTGTACAATTTAACAAAGAGAGACAGTCCCTGCTCAAAGAGCATCTCTCTTCTGATAAAATTACATTGGCTTCCAGTAGCAATAAGTCAAAATTTAATATACTGATTTTGAGATAGGCAGAAAGCAGACACTGAAAGTCCAAACAGTTTCTTTATTCGTACAGACCCGACGTGGCCACGTTTCGCCAATAAGGCTGCATCAGGGGTAGTAACATAAAACAGCTAACCAGGGACAAGAAAGATTAGCCCAGATAGCAAAACTGATCATCCAAGATGACTTCAGCAGTAGTCTGACAGAAAGTGGAGCAGCAGCTTCTTACCTCTGCTGCTCCACCTTCTTTCAGACTACCCCTGATGCAGCCTTATTGTGTGTGAAGCATCCACAATAGTGAAAATGATGCATTACATTACATTTAACTCTTATATTCTGCTAATACCAATTATTTCACTCTTCTTATCTTTCTAGAATGCTGAGATGCCCAGGGCAGAATCTGTGGAACTTCCCAGCTGCTTCTCTAGTTCAAGTTGGGTCTTCTGAGAGGGGCTTTTTTTAGGCATTAAGATCTGCTTCTAATTTAGCATAAGATTCCCTAACCTGGCACATTTCTGGGATCTGTTTGTTTCATATTTTATGTACCTTTTTAAGTCAATCTTATGTTTAATTATATCTGATTTAACTTCATTACTTGTGGTCAGCAAAGAACTTTTTTTTTGTGTTAAGAATATGCCTTTCCATATAAGTTGAAATATGTCTGTGAAATGGAAAGGTTACTAGCAGAACGTAAACGCAAGTTGACTCAATGGCACTCGGTGTGGGGTACTTTTCTAGATCAGTACCCATAGCGAGGTGAGATGGATCCTTGGACCCTGTGGATATAAGTAGGCTGAGCCATACCTTTGGGGGGGTGGGGGGAGGGAACGGAGGGATCGGGTGGGAGGGGGCGGGGGTGAAGCTGGGGGAAATAACATCTTATAAAACCTTTAAAAAAAATTTTTGAAGTTTAATTGGCAATTGTTGTTGTGTGAACTTCAGATTCATGTATATTGTAGAATGGAGCTGATTAGCTTACTCTTTTTGCAAAAATCTTGTATTGAACGAATGGCATGTAGCTCTATGTGTTGTGTTTAACATTAAATAAAGACTTCTTGAAATGGAAAAAATATGCCTACATTACCAGTGACCAGTCCCATCAAACAGAAAATAAGACAGGAGAGAAAAGAACTTTAACAAGGATTTCATTTCTCTTGAGCTTGATTTTAGAGTAAATGAACATACTGTTGCACAGAAGTACAATACAGAAAAACTGAAGCAAACTGTTAACATTTGACTTGTTCTTATGAAACACTGGCATTTTTCCAGACCAGGCTTAAGGACTTTGTGTGCATGGAAAAAATATGGGCAATAATCCAAGACTGGTCATACAAAGTGGAGAAAGATGGAGTAAGAGGCTGAGCTAACACAGCCAAAGTGGTACCACCAGCTGCAGACACATCAGTTCATGTTCTGCGGTATGCGGCAGCAAGAATGACCTTTTGAAAACTTCTTGCAAGCAAGCAGATAAGTTTTACTGAGAAGCTCTGCGCTTCATACCTAGGTATATTTATCCAAGGAGTATTTTTGCATATTTTTGCTTGTCTTGAAAGCAGTAAATTAGCTCTAATTGCAAAGATACAGAGGCAGAGATCTCACAAGTGTCACAGATTTATTTCAGACACTGGCTGACCAATCACAAGAGCACAGAGCAAAACTGAGGTTTTATAGATCTATAAAAACACATTACTCCACTTTCCAGTTAAGTTACAATAACACAGGCTTAACCCACAGATTCGTGACTGGCAGTGCACTGTGTACATTATATCATATGCACCATTTTTTTTCATATTTCAGTTTCCACCTGCTGGTTGCTTTCAACCTATCAGAGGGAATAATTTACTTCGGTAGACCAGGGCTTCCCAAATCTGTTTTGGGAACCTCACAGTCACAATGAACATACATGAATGTATAAACTCTAGGGGACAGAAAGGAGAGGAGAGAGATGATACAGACCTTTTAAATATTTGGCACACAAAAAACAAAGAAAAGGGACATGACATGTAACTGCAGGGAGGTCAACTCAGAAGGATTGTCAAGAAAGGGTGGTGGATGCCTGGAACGCCCTGCTGAAGGAGATGATAGAGACAAAAAGAGGCAGAAATCAAAAAGCCGTAGGATATATGCAGAGGATCCTTTAATGGCAAAATGTTGGAAACCAAGCACTGGTCACTTCAGTTCAAAAGAGCAGTGAAATCACATTTGTGCGTTTCTGAAAAGACCTAGTAGATGACCTGCATGGAGTGGCAGTTACATGCCACGCCACGCAGGTCAACCACTTGGTGGGACCATATTAGTGGGAAGATTAGATAGGCCATTCAGCCTTTGCTGCTGCTATCTACTGTGTTACTGGTTGATAAATTTGCATCTAATGGGTCACCAATGTACACAGCTTTATCTCATGCATATTCATTGTGGCTGACTGGCTGTGGGGTCCCTAGGACAGGTTTGGGAAGCCCTGAGAAAAATTAAAAGTCATTTTGTTGTAGGTTAGCACAGAAGGGAATCTACACATTGTCACCTTCAGATCATTTTTATGCTGGTCCGCTATAAAGCATCAGACCGAGGATGGATGGGGCTGTTAGCTGTGCTTACTCTATTAGATATGCAATCCCGTGAACTGGTCTCTTATCTATCATACATTGGATCATTTACTTCTAAGTTTGAAATATGCTCAGTATAGCTGTGGCAGGATTTAGGTTCATAATTCATAATCGGGATGGTTTTCCCCATCCTTACACCAAACACCAGCACTTTTGTCCAGAAGGAAAAATCAGAATAGCAGAGTTTGTTCACATAATCTAAAATTGTTTCTCATGTAAACCTGTAATTGCAGATAGAGGATCCCTTACTAAGGAGGTTATTTTAGAAGTGTCTCCATGGAAATAGCAGTATTTACACAGGTAGATTGCCTACACGTGTAAACGATGATTTCAGAAAGATAAAAACGCCTAGAGCAAAAATGAGGACGTTTTCATCTGGACCTGCTTCAATTATGACTCATTCAAAAAAAAACCCTAACTGACCAGTTGACTACTGGAGGGATTAACGCATGACCCCCCTCCCCTTAATCCCTGTGGTCACTGACCCCCTTCCACCACTCAAATATGTGACAGTGAGAGTACAGGACAGGCTCTGTGACAGTCAATATTATGGCCATTCCTATTAGAGCAGCTAGTTGGTCCAAGGAGTAGGCTACAGGTCAGTGCAGTGGACTGTAGAGAAAGGGACCCAGGTCCATATCTCAGTCTAACTAGTACACTTGTGGTGGAAACTGTGAGCCCTCCAAATCCCACAAAATACAGCCGTACCTATAGATAGGCGACACCTGCAGACTTGAGGGCTTTTGTAGTGGTGTATTGTTAGGTACAGTAGATTTTTAGGTGTTCCTGGAGGGTTCACTACACAAAATAAGGGTGTGAAGTTGGGATTTGTACCTGGGTCTCTTTATGTGAAGTCCACTGCACTGACCACGAGGTTGCCCCTCTGCTGTGTTGGATATCTGTATGGCCTGTTTATTAGGAATGGTGCCAGACAGTCACCCCTATGGCTTCTTTTCTGCATTTTTCTCTAGGCCTTTTTTTTCTGAAAATGGTACCTAAACAAATACATATTGAGCGCAAAAAAACACCTAGAAATTAGAGATTATCGAAACAAAGAAATAGATGTATTTCCTGTTTGAAAATTGCTATGTTCCGGATTAAAATTTTAGATGTTTTCACCAAAACATCTACAATTGGACTTGGACATCACATCATAAATGCCCCTCCATGTGCCTGCATTTACACGCTCCTTTGTTTGTATAAATGTACAGAATACTAGCATGCACAAAGCTATGTGTACACATACCAGTGAAAGGACACACAGGACACCTGACTGCTACTCTGTCATAGTGCACCTAACTTTCGTAGTACTACTCTGTCATAGTGCTACTAACTTACTTAGGGCTACTCTGTCATCATGCACCTAAGTTACATAGTACTACTCTATCAAACTGCACTTAACTTGCATAATGCTACTCTGTCATAGTACACCTAACTTACGTGGAGGGGCATAATCGAACGGGGCGCCCAAGTTTTCATGAGGGCATCCTCGCAGGATGGCCTCATAAAGGGGCGGGGCAACCCGTATTATTGAAACAAGATGGGCGTCCATCTTTCATTTCGATAATACGGTCGTGGACGCCCAAATCATGAAATTTAGGTCGACCTTAGAGATGGTCGTTCTTAGGTCGTTTTTGAGATGGTCGTCCCCGGTTTTTTGCGATAATGGAAACCGAGGATGCCCATCTCAAAAATGACCAAATCCAAGTCATTTGGTCATTGGAGGAGCCAGCATTCGTAGTGCACTGGTCTCCCTGACATGCCAGGACACCAAGCGGGCACCCTAGGGGGCACTGCAGTGGACCAGAAAAAAGTCCCAGATGCATAGCTCCCTTACCTTGGGTGCTGAGCCCCCAACCCCACCCCCCAAAACCCACTCTCCACAACTGTACACCACTACCATAGCCCTTAGGGATGAAGGGGGGCACCTACATGTGGGTACAGTGGGTTTCTGGTGGGTTATGGAGGGCTCAAATTTACCACCACAAGTGTAACAGGTAGGGGGGGTAGGCCTGGGTCCGCCTGCCTGAAGTACACTGAACCAACTACAACTGCTCCAGGTACCTGCATACTGCTGCGATGGACCTGAGTATGGCATTTGAGGCTGGCAAGAAAGTATTTTTAAAGATTTTTTTGAGGGTGGGAGGGGGTAAGTGACCATTGGGGGAGTAAGGGGAGGTCATCCCCGATTCCCTTTGGTGGTCATCTGGTCAGTTCGGGCACCTTTTTGATGCTTGGTCATGAATAAAAATGGACCAAGTCACCCAAGTGTTCGTCAGGGACGCCCTTCTTTTTTCCATTATCGGCTGAGGACGCCCCTTTCCTAAGCACGCCCCAGTCCCGCCTTCACTACACTGCCAACATGCCCTCATGAACTTTGGTCACCCCCCCCCCCCCCCCCCCGACAGAAAGCAGTTGAGGGCGCCCAAAACCGGCTTTCGATTATGCCGATTTGGGCAACCTTGCGAGAAGGACGCCCATCTCCCGATTTGTGTCAGAAGATGGGCGCCCTTCTCTTTCAAAAATTCACCTGATAGTGCTACTCTGTCACAGTGCACCTAACTTACATAATGCTACTCTATCATCGTACACCTAAGTTACATAGTACTACTCTATCATAGTACACTTAACTTACATAATGCCACTCTGTTATAGTACACCTAACTTACATAGTGCTACTCACATACTGCACCTAACTTACATAGTGCTACTCTGTCATGGTGCACCTAACTTACATAATGCTATTCTGCCATAGTGCACTAACTCACGTAGTGCTACTCTGTCATAGTACTTGCATAATGCTAACTCTCATACTGCACCTAACTTACATAGTGCTACTTTGTCACAGTGCACCTAACTTTCATAATACTACTCTGTTATAGTGCACCTCATTTTCATAGTGCTACTCTGTCATACTGCACCTAATTACATGCTACATTGTTACTCTGTCATAGTGCACCTATCTTACATAATGCTACTCTGTCATAGTACACCTAACTTACATATTGCTACTCTCATACTGCACCTAACTTACATAGTTCTACTCTGCCATAGTGCACCTAACTTTCATAGTGCTACTCTGTCACAGTGCATCTAACTTACAAAGTGCTACTCTGTCATAGTACACCTAACTTACATATTGCTACTCTCATACTGCACCTAACTTACATAGTTCTACTCTTCCATAGTGCACCTAACTTTCATAGTGCTACTCTGTCACAGTGCATCTAACTTACAAAGTGCTACTCTGTCATAGTGCACCTAACTTTCATAGTGCTACTCTGTCATAATGCACCTAACTTACGTGTTACTCTGTCATAGTGCACCTAATCTATACAGTGCATTTTTGCAAGGAGAAGTACACATGGGTGGAGCCTAGACAGAGCAGAGCTCTCACTCACACACATTCCTTATAGAATACAGTAAGTTACATGCTCATTTAGGTGCCCCACTTACACGAGTGGCTGGTGTAACCAATATTGGGTTACACTAGTATTGTGCAATGACACCTGGCACTCAGGTAACATTATGGAATAGGGCTCCCACTGTGCAGCCTCAAAGCACCTAAATGGAGGTGCCCAGTAGTAAAGTTGTACCCCGGGGAGGCATATTTTCAAAGCACTTAGCCTTCCAAAGTTCCATAGAAACTCTAGCTTCTGGTACTTATATATGGAGGTGTCACAAATTGGTACATCCATGTATAACTGCTGGTGTCTATACGTGGAAGACGTTGAGTGATGCTGCTCCTTTTTGTATCTTTAGTGTTTCAAAATCGTTTCTGCTAATATTCATGCTGGTAAATGAACTCGTATTTGCTGATGGTCTGATACATTTTCTACAGAATGCTCTACATTCAGTGGCCATTTGTAAAATTACAGGGGACTTGAACGTTCCTTCTCTGAAGTGCTGTGCAAGTTTTAAATCAGTCCACACTGCTGAGTACAGGTAACCAGCAGACCTCAGGGGGCTGCTGTGAAGATAAGAAGGCCGGCGAGGAGCATGCCGAGCAGCCGCAGGTAATATGGCGGCTGCCACACGGCAGCTCCCCAGCATGAGACTCCTCCCCCTTCCGACTACCCCCTGACGTGGCAGGACCCTGCCCGCCGCTGGTTAGGGGAGCCAGGTGGGGAAGGAGCTTCAGGGTCTTCATGCGCCGCTTAAACAGCTGCCAGCGGGGCGGGGAGGTTTCTTTGTCGGCAGCAAGTGGCGCAGGAGCGAGAGGGTGTGCAGCCTGCCTACGTTACCTCTTATTTGCAGCGGACAAGGGCATTTTTAGGCCAAGGGCAGCCAATGTGCAAGGAGAAACCCTTTGAAAATACGCAAGTGCATAGCACAGATGCTACAGATGGTCACATACTGTACTCCTCTTTGTGCAAGTGCTTGAGGAAGGGGATAAATCCTTCACTGTCATTTGAAAATCAACCTCTCTCAAGCCAAACATACACAGGAAGAACAGGTTTTACCCAGGTGAATAGCTTTGAAAATGATGGTTTCCAAGAGCAATCAATGAATACAACAAGAAATATGTAATTTAAAAAATAGAAGTAAGCCAATAATCCAGGTAAAAGTGAAATGTAATCAAGTTTTAGCCAAATTTATTTTAAAAATGGCTGAAATGTAAACGAAGTACTTTATCTGCAGGGCCGACAGTAATGTGCTGTCAGATCACATTCCAGGTTCATCAGTGAACTCCGCAGCCAAGATTGTGTGGAAGAAAGTACTGCTCGGAGCACATTGAAGCTTTTGGCTCACTCTGAGAAAAGGTTCTTACTAGAGCTGCAGTTACTCTTTCTGAGTAGGGCTACAACAAAGCAAATCTTTAGAAAACCCGAATTTATCTGCAACTTTGTTCACTGTTTTCTGTTGTCTGCTACAGTGTTTTCTTTGGGGGCAGCATCTCCAAGTGGGTTAACTTTGCACTTACCAAGGAAGAAATGAGCCTCAATCCTAAATCAGGCTATATGGAAGATCATCTTCATCTCTCAAACCTTCTGTAAACACTCACCATATCTCTCTGCATGCTTCATGCCAGGACCTCACAAACAAGAGCTTTAATTCTGAATAGTGGCTCACACACAATACACTTCATCGGCCTGCCTGAGTGCATTTTTGCTTTCAATTAAAACATACATGAATTGTTCATTATCTTTGGTTATAACACTCTCATATGTACAATTCAGTCACATTAACTGGTGCAGAAGTTAAGCTTGAAGCAGAAGCAGAAGTGCAGGAAACATTTTGCTGTCTATGCTCCCTCCTATCCATTGCTATAAAATTAGATGTGAGTCGCCCTCCTTCCCACCAGTGGTGTAGCTACGTGGGACCATGGGGACCTGGGCCCCCTCAAATTTCCTCTGGGCCCCTGATTTACTGGCGGGGGTCCCCAATCCCCGCTAGCTGAAGCCTTATCCAGCATAGGTCTCCGGCGCCACCGCATTGCCTGCCCTGCTCTTTCTTCCCCCTCACATCCTACACGCTCCTTTTAGTGAAATTTCAGTTTCACTAAAAGGAGCATACAGGATATGAGGGGGAAGAGAGAGCAGGGGGGCAATGCAGTGGCGCCAGAGACTCAGCTGGTGGGGGTATTTGCTGCAGCAGTGGGTGGGGAGCAGTAGGGCAGCGGGGGTGGGGGGTGGTAGCGGGGCAGCAGACCAAAATTGCCCCCCACCTCAGGCTCTGGCCCCCTCCTACCATGAGGTCTGGCTAGACTCCTGCTTCCCACTTTCAATGTGACCTGGGCCAGGTTACCCGGCTCTTCCATCTTTCCTGTTTCCACATAGGAGCCAACTTTTCAAAATGATTGGAGGTGCTAAACCCAATGGAAATGACCCCTCCCTGGACAATGTTAAAATGTTTGCTCAATATTGGGGTGCACAAACACCCACAGAGCTGGCTCCTGACCTGATCTGATCCACCCCATCCCCCTCCATTCTGCTGCCACTGAATGGCTCACGCAAAATGAGTCGTACACCAGTAGAAGAGATGAAGGCAGAAAAAGGCAGGACTGTGGGAGAGGTGTGAAACCATGAATGAGGAAGTACAGGACAAGGCAGAGAAGAGACAGGATGAAGGGGTATGAGAGAAAAATGAGATAGGACGACAATGTGAAGGAGTGGCCTAGTGGTTAGAGCACCAGTCTTACAATCCAGAGGTGGTCGGTTCAAATCCCACTGCTTCTCCATGTGATCTTGGGCAAATCACTTAACCCTCCATTGCCTCAGGTACAAACTTAGATTGTGAGTCCTCCTGGGACAGAGGAATATCCAGAGTACCTGAATGTAACTTACCTTGAGCTACTACTGAAAAAGGTGTGAGCAAAATCTAAATAAATAAAATGACAGTGATACAGAATGTGCTTTCAGTTGATGCAAATCCTCCTGCCCAATTGTTGGCACTAAGTGCTGTTCTATAAATACTCAGAGCACTGGTTATAAAATAGCATTTAGTGCTCATTTACAGAATCTAGTCCCACACTTTAATAAAAGGGCCCCCCTTAGGCTCCTAGTTTGGCTGAAAATTGAGCACAAATTTAGGGCCCTGTTTACTAAGCACTGTTATAGGTGCGTTAACGTTTTTTAACGCACATTAACCATGTATGCACGTTAATCATGTACATGCCTACAATATTCCTATAGGTGCCTACATGGTTAGCGCGCACGCTAAGTGTAGGCGCGCTAAAAAAAATAACGCACCTTAGTAAACAAGGCCCTTTGAAGCCTAATTTTGGAGTGTAAATTTTGGAGTTCAGCATTTTTGAATATTGGGCCCTTGTACCCATCTTTCTCTGGAAACCATATGAAGTGTTTGATTTCATTTTCATTTTCCACAATGTCTCGTATGACATTTCAGTTTTACGATACTTCCCAATGAATGGACCATGTAGGCGCCTATAGGAATATTGTAGCCAAACTGGTCGTCTTCAAATCTAAGCTAAAAGCCCACCTTTTTGATGCTGCTTTTAACTCCTAACCCTTATTCACTTGTTCAGAACCCTTATTTTATCATCCTCACTTTAATATTCCCTTCTCTTGTTTGTCCTGTTTGTCTGTCCTAATTAGATTGTAAGCTCTATTGAGCAGGGACTGTCTCTTCATGTTCAAGTGTACAGTGCTGCGTACATCTAGTAGCGCTATAGAAATGATAAGTAGTAGTACTAAAGCTGGGATCATACCAGAAGCAGACTTTGAGAAATAATGGTGGTTTGAACTGATGAAAAGCAACGATCAGTTATTATACTCTTTCACTGAAATAATGCTCGGATTAAGAAACACTACACTATAGATGAAGACATGGACAGAAGCCAGTAATTAATCTGCAGAGAAAAGGTTTACAATGATTGTTCAGTTGTAGGAGAATGTAAAGGGTGATCTGGTAGAAATCTGTGCAATCCGTCCTGAGATCAGCGAGCATCTCGTTCTGCTGCGTGTGCAGCTACAGCTTATGAAGGAGGCTTTTTTTGGCATAATGCAAATGTTGACATGAGCATTAACAGTAAATCTGAAAGACCCAGATGATTTCCTGTTTTATTAATGAGGCTCATTCTTGACACAATATATGCAAAGTGAAACCATTTAGAGATATCACTCCACAAGTAACACAAATATGCCCACAAGCAAGAAAATAAGGCAAAAATAGACAGAAGTTGTTCCAATTATATTTTGGAGATACCAGTTAGATTAAAAAGAAACTACTAAGTGCCCTTGATATGTTGTCTGTAGATATTACACCTGATGAACTAGGTTATTAGATACTCTTTTTTTGTATCAAGCGGCCCATCTGGAAAAGGATGTTCAAGTATTATTACTTTCTGAGACAAATTACAGTCAGTTTCATAAGCAAATTAAAACTTATTTACTTAGAAATTTTTTAAACTTATTTATTTTGAAATTTTGTTTTAAATTGAATGATTCATAATGTCATTTCTTTCAAGTTCAATTGTATTTTTATTTTATTACTTTGATTAATCTTCTGTACTTTCTGGAAATGTCCAGCTTCTTACTGAGAGGTATATGGTGGAATATAAGTTTTTTATTATTATTATTATTATTAAGACAAGCACAAGCTGTAACTGGGAGAGACTTGAGATCGTTTTCAACATACCCTGATTTACAAGTCAAGTTCATTCCTGGCATGGTATAAAACTAAATCATCTGGACATATAAGGAAAGGGAAAGGGGAGAAGGGGATGGGCGTCATAGTTCTAGATTTATATGTTACATACATGACTTCATATGTTACATCCATAGCTTTCATTTCTTTGCATAGCATGGAAATGCTCCTTTAAACATGATATGTAGGTAGCCTTAAATGCAAGGTTTCTTTTTGACAAAATACATTTATATCCAGGTAATTTACAACTCAGATCTGATTGCCAAGACAACATAGTTTAGTAAAGTGTAGTGATTAATTGTTCTTAGCAATCAGTGAGGATAGATACAGAGAACCTGTACTGACCCACAGGTTCCCTTACTAAATCCACAGCCAACATACCACAGACTCACTCAAACAAAAAGCCCTTGTCCTTATCCAAAGATGTATGACGGGAAACTCTGATCCAGGGCAAAGTTGAAAAATTAAACTTTTTCTACTTAAAAAAGATAACAGTATCATAAGGTGAACTACAAAAGAAAGGAATTAATAAAAGTTAATGAGCTGCTGTGAATATAATCTTCTTAGTGAAGGACAAAAAGAGTTGGATATAAAAATATTTTGCTCTTGGAACAAGAACTGAGCATTATCAAGGTCAGTCAAAGCGCTGGCCTAAACCGTCTCCAGCTTCTCCCTCTGTACATTTGTTTACAGGCACCTGCTGACGGATCGTTCTGTTCAGGCTTCGCCTGATAAATGTTTGGTCTACATATCAGAACTGAAACTTCATGATTTGTCAACACGCCAAGTTCATAAAAGTCTTCAAGACTGTGATCCCTTCCTTTCTACACTCATTTGGAGGTTGTAAAAGAAACTGACAAATGCAGATACTGCTTGAGCAGTGGTGGCTGAATAAGAAATATTCAAAAAGTCCTGTAGTGATGATTGAATCTAGAGTACCCGCTAACCAGGACCTCAGTTCTTGTGCAATTCCTGAACTGTATAAAATGTTTAGGTGAATTTGAGTTGGTGGAGATGAAAACAGTAATGGAATTCAAACATGTGTGGGATAAAAACAAAGGAATCCTGTTTAGAAGGAATGGATCTATGGAATCTTAGCGGAAATTAGGTGGTGACGCTGATAATTGGAGAGTAAAACCAATGCTGGGCAGACTTCTACGGTGCGCCCTGATCGTGGCTGAATAGATATGGATGGGCTGAAGTGTAAATTTTAAGGAGCTGTGACTTTAGCTTCAGAATTTTTAGTACAGGAACAGTGCTGGGCAGACTTCTATGGTCTGTGCACTGAGAAAGGCAGGGACAAATCAAACTCGGGTATACATATAAAGTATCACACATACCATGTAAAATGAGTTTATCTTGTTGGGCAGACTGGATGGACCATTCAGGTCTTTATCTGTCATCATTTACTATGTTACTACATTTTCTCTCATAATGCAAACAAAATATTTGGGAATGCTCGAGGAATAATTATTCTGTTCCATGGAGATTTACTCATGTTCACTATAGCATCACAATTCTCCAATGGAAAACCTCCAGATATGACCTTTTCCTTCCCAGTGTTGTACTATAGAAACACGGTTAAGTAGACAAGATTTGTGTTCATTCAATTGTATCTTCACAGGTCTAGATGAATGACCTGCACAAATCAGGTTACAAGGACAAATTATAATATAAACAACATTTCTGAAAGTACAGGAAGCATTTGATCTCAGTAGTATCCTCCGTTGAGACTGAGGTTCTATCCAACCCAAGCCCTCTAAGGTAGATGAGCATCACTTGCATTTTCCACATTTTTATGCTCATCTACCTCTTTTAGAGGGCTTGGATTGGATAGGTAGGTCATTCATCTAGACCAGTGAAGATACAAAAATTTTTGTTTCGGGCCATTTCCAGGAATGTTTGTGTAAGATAGGAATACATTTAGGTAAATCAATAATTGTAGTATCTTTTTTAGATCCATTTAATTAGACCTGGATAACGGCACAATTCTGATCTCCTGAAAACGCTTTCAACGAAACATTGGTCCGTGTAGAGATCGGGACATTTTGATGAAGATCTCTGAGATCAATTATGACTTTATTTGATCTTAACTCAATCGAAATGTGAACTACATGAGTACATCTATTGGTTGAATGGATTTGAACTGTGACTGTGAATAACCACGTGGAGTCTTTAGCAGCGAGACATAGCAGAGACACCGGGAACTACAATTGATGACATAAAACGAGGATCACAATTTTGAAAGCCTTGCAGCTTTAGTTTTTTTCATCTTTTTTTTTTGAAGATTTCCTGTTGTTTATTCATCATTGGAGTATATATGAATGGACTCTATCTCATTTAGTGGACTGTTTAACAGTTTTTTGGAACACCACGCTTTTGCAGCAATTCATAGTTTATTGACACAGTGGTGATTTATCGAGCATTTTATTTTGGGGGAAATACTCTTTTTCACGCAAGATTCTTTGATTGTTGATTTCCAATCAAAACGGTGGTCACTCTGCTAATTTCATATCCCAGCAGAAGAGACATCTAGCCCCTCAATCAGATAAGTAGACTTGATTTTAATATTTTTAAAACCAAGAATGGTGCAATGATTGAATGAGGGGTCTACAGTTTCAATAGCATTACATACTAGTATAGCATTCAATAGCTATACTAGCTGAGACCACCGGTAATCACAGAGCATCTATCACATATATACACTTTATATTAAATTGTTCAGTAATCGAAAAACGCAAGATTGAATTTATTATTTAAAATTAGCCTCTTCGTTATATATTAACATATTTATTTATAGGAAAGGACAATTATATTCATATGCCTCATTTATATTTAATTATTTTTGTTGGCCACGTTTTTCATCTTGGGACTAAAGTCATTGAGGGCACATTCTTTTGAAAGATGATGCAATTTATCTGAAACAGTGTGTACTCCTTTCCTGATAGTGTGCACATGCACAATAGCACACTATCAGGAAAGACATGTGCACTGTTTCAAAAAGAATGTATCCTTTAGTGTGCCTTCTTCAAAACATGGGCACTATCTGCAAATGAAAAACCTGAATTTCCATGTTCTTTCTGCTCATATTCAGATGTTAATGACATGCAACAAATGGGATATGCAAACAACAGCCTCTCTCTACTATCCAGTTTGCCCATCCATACCGACTTCTAATCTCTTATATCCCTTCCTCTCCCTTAGATCCTCTATGCTTGTCCCAGGCTTTCTTGAATTCAGTTACGACCCTTGTGTCCATCACCTCCACTGGGAGGTCCCCCTATCCCTTCCATAAAGAAATATTTCCATAGATTACTCTTGAGTCTATCCTTTCACCTTAATCCTAAGCCCTCATTTCAGAGCTTGCTTTCAATTGAAAGAGGTCCATCTCCTGAGCATTTATATCATAATGAAATGTAAATATCTCTTATCATATCTCCCCTTTCCCACCTTTCTTCCAAAGAATACATATTGAGATCTTTAAGTCTGTCCCCATACGCTTTATGATGAAGACCGCTGACCATTTTAGTAGCCACCCTCTGGACCAACCTCATCCTATTTATATCTTTTTTGAGGTATGGTCTCCAGAATTGCACTCAGTACTTTAAATGGGGTCTCATCAGAGACTTATATAGAGGGACTATCACCTCCTTTTTCCTCCCTATGTACCCAAGCATCCTTTCTGGCTTTTGCCATCACTTTTTTTTTAACATGTTTGGTTATTTCTTTTGTTCACAAGTACTTCATCCCCTATTCTGTACTGCTCCCTTGGGTTTTTGCAGCCCAAATGCATGACCCTGCATTTTTTAGCTTTAAATCTTAGCTGCCAAATTCTAGACCATTCTTCAATGTTCACTAGATCATTCCTCATGCTATCCACACTATCAGGGATGTCTACCCTACTGCAGATTTTGGTATCATCCACAAAGAAGCAAACCTTACCAGACACCCCTTCCACAATATTGTTTATAAAAATGCTAAAATGAAACAGACCAAGAAGTGAGTGTTCAAATATTTTCCCAACTCTTTAATTGCCGAAGGGTTACAAGGTAAAGTTTGCCTTTTTGCGGATGACACCAAGATTTCCAACAGAGTGGACACCCCGGAGGGTGTGGAAAACATGAAAAAAGATCTGAAGAAGCTAGAAGAATGGTCTAACGTTTGGCAACGAGGAGGCAAGGAGGAACAGGGGTGATATGATACACACGTTCAAATATTTGAAAGGTATTAATCCGCAAACGAATCTTTTCCGGAGATGGGAAGGCGGTAGAATGAGAGGACATGAAATGAGATTGAAGGGGGGCAGACTCAGGAAAGATATCAGGAAGTATTTTTTCACGGAGAGGGTGGTGGACGCTTGGAATGCCCTCCCGCGGGAGGTGGTGGAGATGAAAACGGTAACGGAGTTCAAACATGCGTGGGATATGCATAGAGGAATCCTGTGCAGAAGGAATGGATCTTCAGAAGCTTAGCTGAAATTGGGTGGCGGAGCAGTTGGGGGAAAGAGGGGGTGGTGGTTGGGAGGCAAGGATAGGGGAGGGCAGACTTATACGGTCTGTACCAGAGCCGGTGATGGGAGGCGGGACTGGTGGTTGGGAGGCGGGAAATACTGCTGGGCAGACTTATATGGTCTGTGCCCTGAAAAGGACTGGTACAAATGCAAGGTAAGGTATACACATATGAGTTTGTCTTGGGCAGACTGGATGGACCATGCAGGTCATCTACTATGTTACTATGTTACTATGACAGCAAAACGTTTATGTCACTTCACCAAATATCAGATATATTCCAAGAAAAAAATCCCGTTTACCAATGTTTTCAGGTCTACAACTTTAACAATAGGAAAGACTAATGAATCTCAAATCCTAAGGAAACAACCTGCTACTGAAATGACACTTTTTAAATGCTCATTGTTCCCAAACCTCTTAAGTAAGTTGCAGGGATGCTGGGATACTCTGGGGCATCCCTTAAAGCTTCTGTCTCTCTAGAACCCTTCTTGGAAACTCCCAAATTCTCTTTATCACATAAAATCTCATTAAATACCCCACTGGTGTCCTTCACTTCCAAGTAGAACACTTGACTCAGTGGCTTGGAATAATGACCTTCCAGATAGAGTTGCACGGGAACAGAAATCTTAACCGTCCTTGCCCAATCCCGCTGGAATCTTACCCATCCCCGCAAGAATTTAACCTGTCTCCACCCATCCCCGCAAGAATTTAACCTGCCCCCAACCAGTCCCGCAAGAATTTAATGCTACATAAATAAAACTTCTGGTCAGCTCTCTGTCTCTCTCTGAGTTCGAGCCGCAGCACTGCAGGCAAGGAAAGAATGGAAGTTAGAACTTGGAACACTCAGGTGCGCACATGTAAGACTTGTCTCTGATTCACTGGCACTGTATGCTAAGAGGTCACCACATGCATGCGCCAGTAGGTCAGGTGACATCTGATGCTCATGCCTATGTCAGAGCTGAGGTCTGCGCATCAGCCCGGGAGCAGAGAGGATTAATAGTAACATAGTAAATGACAGCAGATAAAAACCGGAATGGTCCATCCAGTCTGCCCAATAGTCACACTCATTATCAATGTGATATTATATACTTGATTATGGTCTTTCTGTGGTGTTTCTGGGACATAGACCATAGAAGTCTGCCTGGCCCTATCCTTATGTTAAAACTACTGGAGTTGCCCTCAAAGCCCACTCCAGCCTATTCATCTTCTCATTTGTGGGACACAGACCGTAAAAGTCTGTCCAGCACTTACCTCATGTTCCAGCCACTAAAGTTGCTATTTAAGCCCTTTCTAGCACATCCTAAACCGTACAAGTCTGCCTGGTATAAGCCCTAGTTCATCACAGCCAGAGTCGTTATCTAAGTGTCACTTGACACATCCACACACATGCAGCCATTTAAGTTTAGGTTTTTTTATAATTTCCATTTTCTAATTAGAGATCCTCTGTGTTCATCCCACGCCTTTTTGAATTTCATCATCATTTGTGTCTCTACCACCTCCTTAATGGAGACTTTCCGCATCTGTGCTGTTAAAGCAAGGAGAAGGAAGAGGAGAAAGGACTCAAAAGAACTTGGTACTTGGTAGGTGAGAGGCTGGCGCAAGTGCAGCATACACTTCCACGGGAACCCCACAGGAACTGCTTCCGTCCCCACGGGAATCCTGCAAACCTCGTTCCCATGCAGCTCTCTACTTCCAGACCACTATGGAATTTTGAGCCCTTCCTTGAAACAACTCTAACCTTTCTCTTCAGTAGACGTGAACACTTCAACCTACTTGTGCAATGACTGCCCTTCAGCTCTACATGCTGCATCCCTCATTCCCAGGACGAGGTCTTCAGTTACCCACTCCTGGGGTGCCTGTAGTCATCTTTACAATCTCTGTTCACTGCCCCCACCACTGGGCAGCTGTCTCTTTCAACAACCTATTACAGTTTGAGAAAACTCCCCTTATCAAAGTGTTCTCCTTTTAATTCTATAGACACAAACTACTCTAAGAGAGGACTAAAGGTCTCTACATAATAGTTTCATGTCATTCTGTGATTTATTGTATTTTCAGGCATCATCATCCTTTGCATTAATCTGATGACAAGAGTGGAGTTCTTGAAAAATAGCCACAAATGCGTTAACTTAGTCCAATAAACAGTTCTCATCTGCTGCTTGTTTGCAGTTTGACTTCTATACATTGCTCCACCCTGGAAAGTTGGAAAGTTGTATCCTCACATTTTCTGTAGATAATCTGCTAGTGTTGCAGAATGAGCAGAGCAGCATCAATTACAAAAATAAAATCTTTTCCTTGACAACACAACCAAAAGATACTCTTTAGATGCTTCAGCAGCCTAAATGATATGTCAGGGGTTAGTGGGCTAAGCAGGGCTCAGGGCATAAAATGCATTACAAAAATAAATGGGCAACCATGACCAGCACAAAATTTATTGCTATAGATCTGGTGAAAAGTTTAACTAGCTCTGAGCTGCTGAGGAGATGAATGAACTGAACCCTGGTAAAGGCAGTGGGAGTAAAACACACCCCCATGACAATCACAGCCGTACAGAAATCAAAAACTCATGTGCAGTCCATGGTGGTCTAGTGAGAAAGAAACTTGTAAAGGATTTCTTGACTTAATATTAGCATTTATTTCTTCTGAGGAAGAATCAGAATTGTGTTAAGATATAGAAAGATGGATAGCTTTGCCATAAAAGGTTGTTCTATGAAATAGTGAAATACCACCTCTCTCACCTGATAAATGCAGAGGCCTATAAACTTTGAACCCATGCTGACCTTTGTTGCCTGTGACCTTGTTCAAGTGATTTATTTTAACAACTTAAATTTGTAGGAGGTAGACTGCATGTTGTATCTCTACCTAACCCAAAGGATGGCTCAGGGAATGGCTGATGTCACCATGACCAGGATGTGATGTCATGATGCACAGTGCTGAACTGAGGAATTTCTATACACGGAACCTCTGCCACATAACTCTTTCCTAGTTCCTGCCAGAGCCACCAAGAGACTGAACTGGGCCCGGGGCAGAGTCGCCACAAGGGCCGCCACCGGAGGCCCGGGTCTGTGGAATTTTGCCCCCGCCCCTGCTCCCCCGCCTCTCAGCAGCCCTGGTTCCTGCATCAACTTATGACTTACTTCCTGAGTCTGGTTCATGTCTGCAGTTCTGAGCCTGAAACTCACCTGCTGATTCAACTTCCAGTCCTGCAGCCAGTTATACTCCAGTTCTTTTTATCTGCATTTACCCCAGCTCTTATCTGCCAACCTTAGACCTGGGACTCAGAATAGCAAGTGCAGCTCCTGACTCCTGGGCATTTCTGTGTCCATGCCTGGCCTATTCCGAGTACCTCTGTCTGAGACCAGCATCTCAGATATTCAAGGACAGTAACCAGATGCATACCTGGCCACTTACTGTTTATATTTTCATAAATACCTTCTTTTATAATTCTCATCTGCGAGATGATATGACCTCATACTACATAAAAGCAGAGGTGGATTTTTCAGCCAGCACAATATCCCATTAACCACTGGCACTTAAATTCATTCTTCACACAGGTGGTAGCACTGAATACATGGATAATACAGTTCTTTTGTTAAGGTCTGTTTGTCAGTAAGTCACAGTCTGGAAACTCCACCCCAAACCAGCCCCTTATTATGCGGATAATATTAGGCTGTTCAGTCCAATTTTTGGCTTGATACTACCTGTGTAAATTCTGAAAACACACAGAGAGGGACGTTATATGTTCACCAACTGCCATGAACATATAACTTCTCTTGAATATTGGGCCATTAGTTTTTTCGAGCTATAAATGTGCATCTTCATAAGAAGTTTTCCTAAATATACCAGCAAGGAAGATGAACAATTAACTTTAGTGATAAAACTAGGATTAACCCATGCCATTCCTTAGAGATCCTATGTATTTGTCCCAAGCATGCTTGAATTCAGATACAGTCTTCATCTTCACCACCACCACCGGGAGGCTGTTTCACACATTCACCACTCTTTCCATGAAGAAATATTTCCTCAGTTTACTTTCTATCCCCTTTCACCTTCATCCTCTGCCCCCTCATTCCAGAGTTTCCTTTCAATTGAAACAGTCTCACCTCCTGTGCATTTATGCCACATAGGTATTTCACCTGTTTATCATATCTCTCTTCTTCCATCTTTCTTCTAAAGTATGCATAGTGAGATCTTGAAGTCTGTCCCCATATGCTTTATGACAAAGATTTTAGAAGCCACCCTCTGGACCAGCTCCATCTTGTTTATATCTTTTTGAACCTGTGGTTTCCAGAATTGTACTCAATATTCTAAACGAGATCTCACCAGAGTCTTATACAGAGGCATCATCACCTCCTTTTTCCTATTAGTCATTCCTCTCCCTATGCACGCAACCATCCTTCTGGCTTTTGCCTCTTTTGTACACCTTAAACCAGTGTTTCCCAAGTCCAGTCCTGGAGTACCCCTTGCCAACCAGGCTTTCAGGATATCCACAATGAATATGCATGAACTTGATTTGCATATGCTGCTTCCATTGTATGCAAATCTCTTTCATGCATATCCATTGTGGATATCCTGAAAACCTGACTAGAAAGGGATAGTAGCGCTTTAGAAACGTTAAGTAGTAGTAGTAGTACTCCAGGACTAGACTTGGGAAACACTGCCCTAAACTACATTGCTTCATTGGGTTTTTGTAACACAAATGCATGACCCTGCAATTTTTTAAGCATTAAATCTTTGCTGCCAAATTCTGGACCATTCTTCAAGCTTTGCTAGGTCCTGCCTTATATTATCCACATATTAGGAGGTGTCTAACCTATCATCTGCAAAGAGGCAAACCTTACCAGACAGCCCTTCAACATTATAGCTTACAAAAATGTTAAAAAAGAACCGGCCCAAAAACCAAACCTTCTGGTACACCTCCAGTAACATCCTTTTCCTCTGAGTGAGCTCCATTTACTATTACCCTCTATCAACTTACACTCAATCAGTTTCTAACCCAGTCAGTCAGTTTAGGGCTCATACCGAGGGCACTTAGTCTATGCAGAACACATTAAAGGCTTTGCTAAAATCTAAATACACCACATCTAGCACTCTCCCTCCATCCAACTCTCCAGTCACCCAGTCAAATAAATTAATCAGATTTGTCTGACAAAATTGTCTCTACTTAAAACATGTTACCTTGGGTCCTACAGTCCATTGGATTCCAGAAATTTCACTATTCTCTATTTTCAAAAAACGTTTCCATTAATTTGTTTACCACAGAAGTCAGACTTGCCTGTATTCCCAATCTCTTCCTTACTTCTGCTTTTGTGGAGAGGGACCACATCTGCCCTTCTCCAGTCCTCTAGGACCACTCCTGACTCTAGAGAAGCATTGAAAATGTCTACCACCACCACACACTGAGCTAAAAATTTCAACATATTGTCCACACTAACTTCAAGGTCCCTTCCCTGGGTGGTGACTCCTGATATGGAATCAGCATCATATATTATAGTTAGAATCATTTTTCCTTATACTCATCGCATTGCTTTTCGCCAACATTAAATTTCATCTGCCACTTCAATACCAGCTAGACAAAGAAAATGGAAATTCAAACAAAACTACCATTTTTTTAACTGGGCAAAAATTGAAACTGCGCCTTTCAAAGTGGCACATACAGAGCCATAACAACACAATATTGGGCCCTCGTCACACAAATATTTGTGGGCTTCTGCCATGGACCCACACTCCCTCTTTTTTCTCTTCTCCTTCAGAACCACTTTCTCTTTCCCTGTCCCTCTTGATAGGATCTCCATTTATGCATTTTCTTCTGAGGCTGTGTTCCCTCCCACTTCCCTTCTCTCCTGCCCCCACATGCCTAGTTTGTCTCTGTATTAATCCTGCCCTGGACACGTTTGAGGAATGTATTATAAGGAATGTCTCTAATGTCTGACTAAATTGCTGTTTTCTATTGATGATTGATTTTACTGTTTTAGCTTTCTGATTATATTATGTCTACATTTTTTTATTTTATGCTTTTGTTTCTCTGTTGTAATTATTTGAGTTACTCTTGTTATGCATAATTGCTTATTCCTATTTTTAATTATTGTACTCATATTGAGCAGTTAACCACCTTGAAAGATAGATAATAATGAAATTATATACATTAAAATCAGTTGAGTTTACAAGGAGAAAAGGAACACTGTAATAGCGAAGCACAATGAAGGAAGGAAAAAGAGCTAGATCATCTACATAGCTCATGTCACTGTCCAATACCAGCCCGTGCAAAAATAGCTAAAAAGATGTAACAGTCCAAAGGCTTCTCTTCAGCACCAGGCCTCTTATTATCAGAGGGTTGCCTTGAGGTTACACTTCCGAATGCAGTTTGGAAGGTTCCATATTACTCATTCCACTATCCAGGGTTATAATCTCTGCCTTCAAAAGTAATAGCTGCTGTGCCAAACATTAAGGAAGTCTGATTCTCATCTACATTCTTTTTATAGATTCTCTAACACGTTATCACTAGAATCTTCCTTCACTGAAACATAAGTGAAAGTTTTATCTTACTTAGGAATATCACAAAAATAATTTATTACAGGAGAAACAAAACCTTTCCTCTCCAAAGTATATTTCTTTAGGACAGCTGTGGCTTTTCACAGAAAACAGGAAAGTTGTGATAGTCTGGATGGCAATCAACCATTTAATAGGAATTTTTACAGACTTTTAATAAGATCTCCAAACATAATTTATTAGGCAGTTTTTGAAGTAAAAAGACATTGTTTGGTAAAGTGGCCTTCCTCTAATCCCAGGACATTTAGATTAAAAAGTATTTTATTCCTATAAACTTTTATTTCTCCTCAAAAGGGTTAAGAACACCTGCTAAAGCAGCTCAATAACATTTTTGTGTTATAAAAATTTAGAAAAAGAAAAAAAACTGGCTTAGGGCCCTGTTTACAAAGACGCACTAGCATTCTTTAGAGTACGCTGTGTAGGTGCCCACAATATTCCTATGGGCACCTACACAGCTAGTGTTTGCTAATTTTTAGTGCACACTAAAGAACGCTAGTGCACCTTTGTAAACAGGGCCCTTAGTTTTAAAACATTATTAATTTTATGATTAAATGAAATAGTGTTGCAGGCTTGTATGTCAAAAACAATGAGATTTTCACTTACAGCATGATTTACTAAAGGCTAATTTCCACTTTGCATCCAATGCATAGGCTCCTTTGCATGCACGTAATTAATTAAAATTATTTAGGGGTCCTTTTACTAAGATGCACTAACAGATAAGATGCCCATAGGAATGTAATGGGCGCCTTATCCTTTAGCACAAGCAAATCTGTAGCATGCGCTAAATCCACTAACGCACCTTAGTAAAAGGACCCCTTAATAAATAGGCTTTTTTGTATGTACAAGATTGTGCTTTTAAAGTTTAGGAGTTAGGATCATTGTATACATGGGATTACATTCTTAAATGTTTAGTAGATAAATTCTTTGTATGCATGGGATTATGTGTTGCAGTGTTTATTAGAGAGGTTCCTTTGATGCATGAGAGTATGTTTTAAATGTTTAGTAGATAATCTCATGCATCAAAGGAGCCTATATTTCAAATGCTTAGCTGACAGACTTGTTTGTGTACACAGGATTAGATTTTTAAATGTTTAGTAGCTAGTAGATAAATTAATGCATAGGATTACAATTTTAAACGTTTACTAGAGAAATTCTTTGTATGCACGGAATTACATTTGTAAATGCTTACTAGATAAATCCTTTGTATGCACAGGATTCCATTTTTAAATCTTTCGTAGATAAATTCTTTATATGCCTAGGATTATGTGTTAAAATGTTTATTAGATAATCTCATGCATCAAAGGAGCCTATGGGCCCAGTTTACTAAGCAGCGTTATAGGTGGGTTAATGTTTTTAATGCGCATTAACCATGTATGTGCCTACAATATCTCTATAGGTACCTACATATTTAGTGCACACACTAAGAGGGGCATTTTCAAAAGAAACATCCAAGTCAGAATTTGGTCGTTTTACAAAGACGTCCAAATTCCGAGGCGGGGAGAAGGTCATTTTTTAAAAAGATGGTTGTCCATCTTTTGTGTTCGAAATTACCATGGATGTTTTGCGATTTGGATGTCTTTGATTTTCAGCCATTTTCGAAACAAAGATGTCCAAGTCTAAAACGTCCAAAGTCAAGCCATTTGGACGTGGGAGGAGCCAGCGTTTTTAGTAGACTGGTCCCCCTGGCATGCCAGGACAGCAATCGGGCACCCTAGGGGCACTGCATTGAACTTCATAAAATGCTCCCAGGTACACAGCTCCCTTACCTTGTGTGCTGAGCCCACCAACCCTCCCCCCCAGAATCCCCTACCCCCAACTGTACACCACTATCATTGCCCTTATGGGTGAAGGGGGCAGCTATATGTGTGTACATTGGGTTTCCGGTGGGTTGCGGAGGGCTCACAGTTTCCTGCACAAGTGTAACAGGTAGTGGGGGATGGGCATGGGTCACCTGTCTGAAGTGCACTAAACTACTCCAGGGACCTGCATACTGTTGTCATGGACCTGAATATGACATCTGAGGCTGGCATAGAGGCTGGCAAGTAATGTTCTTCACCACACATTCTGGGGGTGGGAGGGGGTTAGTGACCAATGGGGGAGTAATGGGAAGTCATCCCTGATTCCCTCCAGTGGTCATCTGGTCATTAGGGGCACCTTTTTGTGCCTTATTTGTAACAAAAACAGGTCCAGCTCAAAACGTCCAAGTTTTAGTGCTGGACGTTTTTGCTTTGTTCCATTATGGCTCAAAGACGTCCAAGTCTTAGGAACGCCCAAGTCCCGCCTTGAACACACCTCCAATACACCCCCTTGATATTTGGATGTCCTTCCGACGGACTTCCAAGAAAGACGTCCAAAATGTGGTTTTGATTATACTGATTTGGACGTTTCTGTGAGATGGATGTCCAAGTGCTGATTTATGTCACTTTTTGGATGTCCATCTCTTTTGAAAATGAGCCTGTAAGTGTAGGCACGCTAAAAACACTAATGCACCTTAGTAAACAGGGCCCTATGTTTTAAATGTTTAGTAGACAGGCTTGTTTGTTTGCATAGGATTCCATTTTTAAACGTTTACAGGATAAATTCTTTGTATGCACGGGATTCCATTTTTAAACGTTTACAGGATAAATTCTTTGTATGCACGGGATTAAGTTTGTAAACATTTACTAGATAAATCCTTGATATGTATGGGATTATGTTTGTAAACATTTAGTAGATAAATCCTTGGTATGCACAGAATTACGTTTGCAAATGTTTACAAAACAAATCCTTCGTATGCATGGGATTATATTTGTAAACATTTAATAGATAAATCCTTTGTATGCACAGGATTACGTTTGTAAACGTTTAGTAGATAAATCCTTTGTATGCACAATATTACATTTTATATGCTATAGTTTTACATTTTTCATTTAAAGAACACAAGGTACAATATACCATATATGTCATCACTTTGCAGACCAAAAGCAGATGTAAACATTCAAGAGATGTTCACCCTTTGATGAGGCACCTACACATTATGTTAGGCTGAACTATGAGGTGCTCAGCTGAGGCTTCGGACAAGTATCCAGATCATTCCACAAAGCAATGCTCAGCTTTTGGACTATCGCTTTATATGAAGTTAAGCTTTCCATTCACAGGTTTATTTTTCTAAAGTAGAGCAACAAAGGACCCAGTCACTATTTTTAATTAGGGTTGCATTTTGATTACAATTTTAATTAATCGCACAATTAAAGGTATTTTATATTTTTTATGTATGTATGTATTTCCAACTTCAGCTCCTTATGACTCTGGGCAAGTCACTTAACTCTCCATTGCCTCAAGTACAAAATAAGTACCTGCATATAATGTGTAAACCACTTTGTTTGTAACCACAGAAAGGTGGTATATCAAGTCCCATCCCCCTTCCCTATAGGACTGATAATCTCCCTCCCACCTCCAGATGCAACATCTCTCCCTTTGTTTCCCTTTTCTCTCTCTCTCTCTCTCTCTCTCTCTCTCTCTCTCTCTCTCTCTCTCTCTCTCTCTCTTTTCTCCCTTCCTCCCACCCTCCCATTGTTCAGCACCTCTCCCTCCCTCCCTTCTACCCTCATGGGCAGTGACACAAACTTGCTAGCCAGCAGCACCAAGTTCTTTTCATGATTGCTAGAGTTCACCACCTCAGCCATAGCTTCTACTGGTGGCCCCTCCAGTTCTGCTTGTGGATCTGCAGCTCACTCTCCTCTCCTACCTGGGGTTCATTACCTGCACCCCCCTCTCAATCCTTCTTCTTGGAAGGAATGTTGAATTAACAGAGGTCCACTAAGGACAGATTGATTAGCATTCTCATGTGGCAAGTGATGCAGGGATAGTCTCTCAGTGAGCAAGGAGCTGCTATCTTGGGTCTATTGAATTGCTTTCCAGGGGCTGTGAATGTTGTCTATGGTGTATGCCCAGAACCTGCCAGTCTAGGGAGCAGAATTGGTCACTATGGAACTGGGGATATTCCAAAGGACAGTATACAGCACTGCCGCTAAGCTGGTTCCACTGATAACAAATTTAACAAAATCTTTAATGTCATCTTTTAAAAGCCAATACCTAAATGTACTGCTCCAAATGCCAAGTGTGCTTGAGGGGTAGTTAAGTTATTCAGAATTAGCAAAATGTAATTGTAATGACACTGATTTTTTGAACAAAAGAAAAGGAAAGTTTTCAGTTAAAAACATGATGGAGGCCTAAGTTATCAAGGAATATGTCTAATGAGGATTCATAGATGTTTTCTTAAAAGGAAATTTCCAGAATTAGGAAATGCATCCAACTCTTTTATATGCAGTAACTATCTTCTGCTCTTTCATATCTGCATCCATATATCTCAGTATAAATTGGAACACCCAAATATCTAACAATGCATTTACAAGGTTAACACAGCAAAAAGGTAGCTCCAAAACTAAGGACTCTGCCACATTTATTTATGCATTCTTGTATCCCACTATTATCCAAAAACAAGTTTTGGTTCAAAGTGGCTTACAATATACATTTTGGTGGAGTTACAATAGTGTTGTGCGATTTTGAGAGGACATCTATAGCTTATGTGGTTATTCATAGAGTTTTTGAAGAGATAGATTTGAAGTGGAAACGGTAGTGGTAGCTTTTGTGTTCAATTATAGAGTTTTGGTGATATTTATTCATATAGTTTTTGAAGAGGTAGATTTGAAAGGAAGGCGACAATATCTTTATGATTAGCTGTAGAATTTTTGAAGAGGTAGGCTTTTATTTCTTTTCTGAATTGGAGGAGATTTATGATGCTTCTTATGGTTTTTGGTATCGAGTTCCACCATTTGGAACCCAGGTAGCTAAATCCTGCTGTGTAGTGAAGAGTTATGCTAGCCCTTGCTCTCAGTAAAATACAGGCCAATAGCTCATAATAAGGGCTAGGCTTCTTAAAATCAAAAACATCTCTGATACAAAAGAGAGCTAGCTTTGACATAGTTACATTTCACTGTAGCAAGTGCTGAGCTGGCAAGGGAGGGGGGCTTTGCTCCCTGAGACTGGCACCTACAAGACGTCATGAGCAAGATTGCCATGGTTATGTAGAGATAGTACTGGGTCAGCTGCACCCTGGGTGAGAACATCCAAAGGAGGGGGCTAAGGAAAGTTTGGGGAAAATGCAAAGTCATCTAATAAGATGCGCTCTGAGCATATCTTGTTTATACTTAGAGCTTGATAGTATGTGAAGTCATTTTGATCAACTGATAAGGTCCAAGAACCCTGGTGACAAAGCTAGGGTCCATTGAAATGAATAGGGTGAGAATAGTATAAAAATGGGAGTCAGAAGGGTATTAGATCAGAAGAAGAAGAGAGCAGAAGACTCCAGAAGGTCAGACAGAGATAGGCCATGTCGTGGACTGCTGTTCAAATCATATGACTGCCTGATTTGCTATTGGTAAGATTGAAATAAACTATCTCCTTATATCCCAGCGAGTCCTTCTGATTATGGAGTCCGTTAATTCCTGGACTGTGTAAGAGCAGTCTGGGGGAGGATGAGGTAAGAATAGGTGGGGGAACACGCAAATTATTAACAGTAGATAGTTTTGTAGATGGTATTTTTGCAGTTGGGAAGATGTAGGAGTAGGTAGTTTCTGTTTTCTGGGCTGGCATTTCTTGAGGATAGTTCAATCATGTTAAGCATGTATTCGAGTGCCATTCCGAAAAGTATCTTGAAAATTAGGGTGCTCGCTTTGAAATATATTCTTGCATTGACTGGTAGCCAATGTAGTGTTTCAAGCAGTGGGGTTGCTCTTTCATATTTTTATTTCTTGAAATTCAGTCTTGCTGCTGTGTTTTGGACTGTTTTCAGCAATTTTAGTGTGTTTTCTTTGCACCCTAAGTATGCTGCACTGCAGTAATCTAGTTGCAATAGTATCGTTGATTGGACCAGTATTCGCAAAGATTGTCTGGGGAAATAGTCTCTTATTCTTCTCAGTTTCCATAATGTTATGAAGCATTTTGATGTTACTGCTGCTATTTGATTGTCCAGTGTTTGTCAAGAATGATTCCTAGTATTTTAAGTTGTGTTTCGATGTGGTATGTTTGTTGGTTGATTGTGAATGTTTGGTAGGATGTGGGGTTGTGTGGGCTGGATAGTACTATGAATTTGGTTTTGTTTCTGTTCAGTTTGAGTTTGAAAGTTGTTGCCATTCTTCCATGAGGTCCAATCCTTTTTTTTTATTTTGTCCTGTTTGTGATATTGTTTTGCAAAGGTATGAAGATGGTGACATCATCTGCATATATAAATGGGTTGAAACCCATTAATTCCAGTTTTTTTTCCAAGTGGCACCATAATTACATTGAACAGTATTAGTGATAATGGTAATCCTTGTGGTACCCCACACTCAGAGATCCATGAGTCTGATGTTTGGTGGGACATGTTTACAATGTAGGATCTGGTCTCCATTCAACTATGTTGCCACTGCACTGCTGATTCCTATGTTGTCAAGCAGTGTCATTAGTGTGGTGTGGTCTACTAGGTCGAACGCACTTGAAAAAATGACCTTTTGTTTCTCTTGTGTTGCACATACCACATCAGGAAAAATCCATATTTTTTGTCCATAAAACTGAGATTGCAAACTGCAGAAACATAAGTGCATAACCATATTCAAAACCTATTCAAACAAAGAATTAAACAACAGTATAATCCAGTCTGAGACTTGTTCCAAAGAAGTCTCAAGAATAGCAGAGACATCCAAGGCCACTAAATTATTTTCCCATACAGCATTTTTTGGCAAATAGTACAGTCTATTCACAGGGGGAATAGAATCTTGAGGTATATGCAAAACATCAGTCAAATATTTCTTTAAAGCATCCAAATTCTGTAATCCAAGAATTTTAGGAAAATTAAAATAGATGGAGATTCAAATGTCTAATCTGATTTTCAAACTGCTGTAATTTACAGTGACTTACTAATTATCTTTAACTAACGAATGCACCACCTCTGAATTATCATTTAAGGTTTTCTCTATTGTCTCATGTTTTGTTGGAAGGTTCATCTCCAAAGTCTCAAACTTCTGAGTCAACACTCCATAGATTGTTTTAAGCATAGCTGTATCAATCAAGCAACTTACAATTTAATAAGAAACCCTCAAATAGTACCCAGGGTAACCTCACCAGTTAACTGATCTGCTACTTCTGAAGCTGTTACTACAACATGAATCTCCACAGATGTTGTCTCTGGATCTCAGGACAGTGGGGTTGAAGGCACAATTCGCTCTCCATGGAAACTTCCCTGTTTGTAGAAACCTACAAACCTCAAGAACATTGTCCCCTCTTTAACTATACCTATAAGACATGGGAAAGAACAGTGAGTGCAGTAGGATCTACTGCACCCTTCTACCCAAAATGGCATGCAAAGGAGGAAGACAAAGTCTGATCTAGATAAAGAGAAATGTTCAAAGTGGTTACAATCTGTGGCTGGCAGCTGGGATATGTCCTTACCAGTGTGGACACAAGAATTGGGATTTTTGCATTCATATATTATGTTACTGTGAATCAGGCTCTCTGTTGTATTGCTGATACAAACTCTTTGCACTAAGAGCCAAACCCTTCCAAGTTCTTTTTGGCCTCCAGAAAATCATTTTAACCCTTTAAAAAAATCAACAAAAATTTATAACAGGTTGAAGAAAATATTGGCTGCAAATTAACATTTTCAATTCTGTCCAATGCCCCTCCATCCACTATTGATTAGCAGTCACTGTAGAAAAAGACACCCAAGGCATGACTTGCACTTGCTTCCCTGCATACTTACATAAGTACATAAGTAGTGCCATACTGGGAAAGACCAAAGGTCCATCTAGCCCAGCATCCTGTCACCGACAGTGGCCAATCCAGATCAAGGGCACCTGGCACGCTCCCCAAACGTAAAAACATTCCAGACAAGTTATACCTAAAAATGCGGAATTTTTCCAAGTCCATTTAATAGCGGTCTATGGACTTGTCCTTTAGGAATCTATCTAACCCCTTTTTAAACTCCGTCAAGCTAACCGCCCGTACCACGTTCTCCGGCAACGAATTCCAGAGTCTAATTACACGTTGGGTGAAGAAAAATTTTCTCCGATTCGTTTTAAATTTACCACACTGTAGCTTCAACTCATGCCCTCTAGTCCTAGTATTTTTGGATAGCGTGAACAGTCGCTTCACATCCACCCGATCCATTCCACTCATTATTTTATACACTTCTATCATATCTCCCCTCAGCCGTCTCTTCTCCAAGCTGAAAAGCCCTAGCCTTCTCAGCCTCTCTTCATAGGAAAGTCGTCCCATCCCCACTATCATTTTCGTCGCCCTTCGCTGTACCTTTTCCAATTCTACTATATCTTTTTTGAGATACTTGCAGGCTCAGATCTAATGCCAATAGTATATGCCCAGTTTGGGATATACTCTCCATCTGTACCACACCTGAAGCTAGAGGCTGACAACTTTGGTTTCAGTTTCAGGGCCAAAACCATCTCAACATCTGTGTTTGGCTTTATTTCCCCACTCCACCTCCCCTTACCAAAAAGACCCATCCACTTTGTGGCAGCCCCTCTCCCGAACCCACACACCTCCCCCTGGATCTGCCTTGTTGTTGGTGTCTCGAGAGACTACCATTGGAAGTCCAGGAAGCCATATTGACCTGGACCAGCTGTACGCAGGAGCAAGTGGAGACACTCCTGAGCCTTCTACCCACCAATGACAAAGTTAGCCCAGGAGGGGGCTGCCATTGGGAGGACTTCAGGAGGGGGCTGCCACCAACAAATGGGTCCAGGAGCGGGCTCTTTTTGGTCGGATGGGGGCTGCTGGGGAAGCAGTTTCAATTTTGGTTTCTTCTGAAATCAAGCAGCCAATTTCTGCTGCAGATTTCCTGTTTTTGGTCAGGTTCTACCTGACACCCCCAACTCCCCATTTATTTATCTGCCTGTTTTACAGTACTTGGAGCTTTGATAAGTGCAGTTAAAATTTAATGTGAAGATGTACAGAGTTTAGTTGCAGAAATCCAAAGGAAATTGGAGGCAAAAGACTGATAAGCACAGCTCAGGGGTGATAGTGTCTGAGGATCTCAAGGTGGTGGAACAATGTTACAAGGCACTGGCCATGGCCAGAAGGATGCTGGGTGGCACAGAGAGAAGTATAATCATCAGATGAAAGGAAGAGTTGATGCCTCTGTACAAATCGTTGGTGAGGCCCCACTTGGAGTATTCTGTTCAGTTTTGAAGGCCATATCTCACTATGGACACAAACCCCCAGATTCTATATAGTGTGACTTGAGTTGCGCGTGCAAATCAGGTCATACAGAGTGGAGGAGTGGCCTAGTGGTTAGTGTGGTGGACTTTGGTCCTGGGGAACTGGGTTCAATTCCCACTGCAGGCACAGGCAGCTCCTTGTGACTCTGGGTAAGTCACTTAACCCTCCATTGCCCCAGGTACAAATAAGTACCTGTATATAAAGTTCTGTAAGTGCCTCCACCTCTCTGATCCCCTATTTTGGTCCCGAGCCCCCCTCTGATTTCATCTCCCAGTCCCAATTCCCCCTTCCAGTCCTGATCCTCCCACCCACAAGACAAAAATATCTTGCCACCATCTACTATGTAATTATGTTGCTAACCCCATAAATCTTCTTTGTTTCTATCCAGAAACCATCTTTTTTTCCCACTTGTTCCAATGCTTTACTGTGTACCTACTAATGCTTCTCCAACACACACTACTTAACCAGTCTTTCTCCTACTCCTTAGAGCCACAGTATGCCCGGTTCTTGGAATATTTTTCCCAGTGTTGTGAATCTCATGTGAAAGATTATTTAATGTTTCATAGCACAAAGTGAATCCAGCCAATGTATGTGTCATGCAGAACTCCTTTTGTAAGCTGCACAGGCTATCAGATTACAGTACCAGCCTTAGTCTTCAGCTGTCCTCTTGCTATTGCACAATTTCAGAACTATCTTCAGGTATCTTTGGTTTGAATTTTTCCATTTGTTACAGCTTCACACAGGTTGCAGTCACTCCTACATAATAGCCATTTCCCTAACAAGAAAGCTCCTAATCCAGCAGACCCACTTTGAAATTCAGAATCTAAGTGAGCGTGTTCAATGCCGGTGTCCATATTTGGCCTTCTGTTGAATATCCAGGTCTAACTTAGCTGGTGACTGTAAGTTTAAAAAATGCTCACCTCCACCAGCTGAATATTGCCCAGTAAATGTATTTTTAAAATAAATCTTAGTTACAAAGCACTTGATCATGTCTCAAGTTCTTTTGGAGCCTTTCTGAGTAAAACAGTATAAAACACCCCATAGAAAATGATAAAAAATGGAAATGGGACTTGATAGCCCCCTTTCATCTAGCCAGTGCAGGAAGCAATGCTGATTCAGCAAGCACACACGAGTCACTCACCTAGTGAAACCTGACCCCTGCTTATGTCCTGAAGAAGGAAGCAGAGATTAGGTCGGCACCCATGTGGGCCAGCACACACTAGAAGGGATCGATTAGGTCTGGCATACCGAACTTCCTCATAATTTTCGTCGTTGGGAGACGGTAAGGCTTACTCGGGCCCTGCTACTCCTACTCCTGCCTGTTCCAGCTTGTTCCAGTCCATCCGTTCCAGCCCATCTGCCTGAGCCTGTTCCAGTCCATCCGCTCCAACTTGATCCAGGCCATCCGTTCCAGCTTGCTTAGTCCGTCTGTTCCGACTTGCTACAGTCCACCTGCACCTGCCTGTCCAAGTCCGGCTGTTCCTACTTGCCCCAGTACATCTGCACCTGCTTGTCCTAGCGTGTTCCAGTCCTGCGGTGCCGCTGTCTTCTGCTCCAACTTGATCCAGCTTATACCAGCCCATCTGGCCTAGCCTGTTCCAGCTTGTTCCAGCCCGTGTGCCAGCTCGTTCCTGCTCTAATGCTCCAGCTTGTTCCAGCCCATTCCAACCTGATCCAGCCCACTCCAGCTTGTTCCAGTCAATCCCTGCTTGCTCCAGTCAATCCGCCCCAACGTGTTCAAGCTTGTTCCAGTCCTCCTGATCCCAGTTTGTTCCAGTTCGCCTGACCCAGCTTCCCCCGCTTGTTCCACTCCATCGGCTCCAGCGTGTTCCAGCCCGCTTGTTCCAGTCCATTGGCTCCAGCGTATTCCAGCCCGCCTGATCCAGCCAGCGTGTTCCAGCTCGTTCCAGTTCTCCTGAGCCCAGCTTGTTCCAGCCCGCCTGATCCTTCCAGTCTATCGGCTCCAGTGTGTTCCAGTCCGCCTGAGTCAGCTTCTTCCGGCTTGCCCCTGTCCACCGGATCCAGCGTGTCCAGCTAGTTTCAGCTGCCGATCCAGCCTTCCCCTTGCTGTCCATCGGCTCCAGTGTGTTTCAGCCTGCCTGACCCAGCCTCTCCTTGCTTACTCCAATTCTTCTGCTCCAGCGTGTTCCACCTCGTTCCAGTCTTCCTGATCCCAGCTCGTTCCAGTCTTCCTGATCCCAGCTTGTCCGTCTGCTCATCCTGACACAGTTCATCTGTTCCTGCTTGTTCCAGCTTGTCCATCTGTACCTGCCTGTTCCGGCTTGTTCCTGCTTGCTTCAGCTTGTTCCGGCTTGCTCCAATCCATCTGACTGTTAACACATCGAGTAACCTGCCTGCCTGCTTGCGAGCCTCTCAGCCATTGACTTACCTACCTGCCTGCTAGCTTATCAGCCATTGACTTATCTAATCGCCAACCCAAAACCTAGCTTCAAGCCCTATCTATCTGCTTAACACCTCAGTCATTACATAGTCACCCATTAACACCTGTTAACTGCTTAACACCTCAGTCACTATATTGTCACCTGTTACACCTCAATCACCACCTATGGCCCCTGTCCATGTTCTCTTCCTTGCCCTGTCCCTTCCTAATCTCCTTTCCCCCCCACTCCCACTGTCTACCATTAGAACTACTCGCTGCCCTCCCACCCTGCCCGCCACCGCAATACCCTATTCACCTCCATCCCTCACCTTACCATCCCTCTTGTCCCCCTCCTTCCTGGCTCTCAACCTTCGGCACTTCCTTCCTGCCATTAACCCATCCCCTTTCCTCCTCAGTACACCCCGTCTTCGTCGCCTTCGTCGCCCAACCTCCCCCACCCTCCTCCGCACTCTCTTGCTCCTCCTCCTGCTATCCGCGTGAGACATTAACCCTAATCCAGGTCCCCCTCACCTGTCCCCGTCCTATCCTTGCGAACGATCCCGGGATGTCTCCAATCTCGTCTCTATTCCCCTCCTTCCCCCCTCCTCCCTCCCCTTCTCATGCGCCTTGTGGAATGCCCACTCAGTCTGCAACAAACTGCCTCTCACCCACGATCTCTTTATCTCTCGCTCCCTTCAACTGCTCACCCTAACCGAAACCTGGCTCTCCCCGGAAGACTCTGCCTCCGTTGCAGCCCTCTGCCATGGAGGCTATCTCTTCTCCCACACGCCCCGCCCAATTGGCCGCGGCGGAGGCGTTGGGCTACTACTCTCACCCTCCTGTAGTTTCCAACCCCTCCACCTACCGCAGTCTCACTGCTTCTTATCCTTTGAAGCCCATTCCATCCGGCTATTCTACCCGCTACCACTCAGAGTGGCAGTCATTTACCGCCCCCCTGATAAATCCTTCCCTTCCTTCCTTACCGACTTTGATGCTTGGCTCTCTGTCTTTCTTGACCCCTCATCTCCGTCCCTCATTCTCGGAGACTTTAACGTACATGCTGATGACCTATCCGACCCCCATGCTTCTAAGTTCCTCACCCTAACATCCTCCTTCAACCTCCAGCTGTGCTCCACCACCCCTACTCATCGTGACGGCCATTGTCTTGACCTCGTCCTCTCCTCCTCCAGCTCACCCTCCAATTTCCACGTCTCAGCTCTTCCTCTCTCCGACCATCACCTGATCACATTCACACTTCTTCACCCCCCCCCCTCCACCCCGTCCAACTTTAACCACCACCTCCAGGAACCTCCAGGCTATTGACCCCTCCACCTTATCATCTACTATCTCTAATCTCCTCCCCTCCATCATGTCCTCCGAAACTGTCGACAAAGCGGTCTCCGCCTACAATACCGCTCTCTCCTCTGCTTTGAACACCCTTGCGCCATCCATCTCCCGTCCCACAAAGCGCACCAATCCCCAGCCCTGGCTGACTCCTTGCATCCGTTACCTTCGCTCCTGCACCCGATCCGCTGAGCGCCTCTGGAGGAAATCTCGTACCCTTCCAGACTTCCTCCACTACAAATTCATGCTATCCTCCCTCCACTCCTCCCTATTCCGTGCAAAACAGGACTATTACACCCAATTGACCAATTCTCTCAGCTCCAACCCTCGTCGTCTCTTCACCACCCTTAACTCCCTCCTAAAAGTGCCCCCCGCTCCTACTCCCCCTTCTCTCTCTCCTCAATCACTGGCCGACTATTTCCGCGACAAAGTGCAAAAGATCAACCTTGAGTTCACGACCAAGCCACCACCTCCTCTTCACCCTTTAACCCTCTCCATCAACCAACCTACCCAGGTCTCTTTCTCCTCTTTTCCTGAGATCACCGAGGATGAAACTTCCCGCCTTCTTTCCTCCTCGAAATGCACCACCTGTTCCTCTGATCCCATCCCCACCAACCTACTCAACACCATCTCCCATACTGTCACCCCCGCCATCTGTCGCATCCTCAACCTCTCTTTCTCCACTGCAACTGTCCCTGACACCTTCAAGCACGCCGTTGTCACACCTCTCCTCAAAAAACCTTCACTTGACCCTACCTGCCCCTCCAACTACCGCCCCATCTCTCTTTTACCCTTCCTTTCCAAAATACTTGAGCGCGCTGTTCACAGCCGCTGCCTTGACTTTCTCTCCTCTCATGCCATCCTCGATCCACTTCAATCCGGCTTTCGCCCTCTGCACTCGACAGAAACAGCACTCTCTAAAGTTTGCAACGACCTGCTCCTGGCCAAATCCAGAGGTCACTACTCCATCCTCATCCTCCTCGATCTTTCCGCCGCGTTTGACACTGTCAACCATGATTTACTTCTTGCCATGCTGTCCTCTTTTGGGTTCCAAGGCCCTGTCCTCTCCTGGTTCTCCTCTTATCTCTCCCACCGCACCTTCAGGGTACACTCCCATGGATCTTCCTCCACTCCCATCCCACTATCTGTTGGAGTTCCCCAGGGATCTGTCCTTGGACCCCTTCTCTTCTCAATCTACACCTCTTCCCTGGGCTCGCTGATCTCGTCTCATGGTTTTCAGTATCATCTTTATGCTGATGACACCCAGCTATACCTCTCCACACCTGACATCACCGTGGAGACCCAGGCCAAGGTATCGGCCTGTTTATCCGACATTGCGGCATGGATGTCCAACCGCCACCTGAAGCTGAACATGTCCAAGACCGAGCTCCTCGTCTTTCCTCCTAAACCCACTTCTCCTCTTCCTCCACTCTCTATCTCTGTTGATAACACCCCTATCCTCCCTGTCCCATCTGCCCGCAACCTCGGAGTCATTTTCGACTCCTCCCTCTCCTTCTCTGCGCATATCCAACAGACTGCCAAGACCTGTCGCTTCTTCCTCTTCAACATCAGCAAAATTCGCCCTTTCCTCTCTGAGCACACCACCAGAACTCTCGTCCACGCTCTCATTACCTCTCGCCTTGATTACTGCAACTTACTCCTCACCGGCCTCCCACTCAGCCATCTATCCCCCCTTCATTCAGTTCAGAACGCTGCTGCACGTCTTATATTCCGCCAAAACCGATATACTCATATCACCCCTCTCCTCAAATCACTTCACTGGCTTCCGATCAGTTATCGCATACAATTCAAGCTCCTCCTCCTTACCTACAAATGCACTCAGTCCGCGGCTCCTCACTACCTCTCCACCCTCATCTCCCCCTATGTTCCCGCCCGTAACCTCCGCTCACAGGACAAAGCCCTTCTCTCAGTACCCTTCTCCACCACTGCCAACTCCAGACTCCGCCCATTCTGCCTTGCCTCACCCCATGCCTGGAACAATCTTCCTTCACCCATACGCCATGCCCCTTCCCTACCCATCTTCAAATCTCTGCTTAAAGCTCACCTCTTCAATGCTGCCTTCGGCGCCTAACCACTCGAGATATATAAAATACCCCAATCTATCCACCCTATCAGACTAACTGTTCACTCGTCCTCTAGATTGTTCACTTGTCTTTAGATTGTTTTCTTGTCTTTTAGATTGTAAGCTCTTTGAGCAGGGACTGTCCTTCTATGTTTAAATTGTACAGCGCTGCGTAACCCTAGTAGCGCTTTAGAAATGCTAGTTAGTAGTAGTAGTAGTAGTAGATATACAGCCTTTCTGAGGTTTTTGCAACTACACGTATTTTGTACCAGGGGCAATGGAGGGTTAAGTGACTTGCCCAGAGTCACAAGGGGCTGCAGTGGGAATTGAACTCAATTCCCCAGGATCAAAGTCCACTGCACTAACCACTAGGCTACTCCTCCACAAAAGGAATGTATAGAGCTACTTCTCATAGCTCCAGATATTTAATGAGGAGAAACAGCAAAAAATCTGAGAATAACTGGCATGAGGAAAAGTTTCTCATTGGGTAATTCAGTCATAAGCACATGCAGCTAGAGATAAGAGAAAATGCTGCCATGCCAGTTCCCATAGAAAATGTATTTGAGGGCAGATAAGTTCCAGCAGTCTCTGCCCTAGTTACTTTCTGTGCAAATGTTTAGATTCCCGGCAAAGTCCATTCTACCCCGATTTTTAGAGCTGGCAATTATCCAGATATCGTTACTGAACATCTGTTATAACTTGACTGTGGTGGCCAACATTTCAAACAAACATCAACTGCCACAGCTGATTATTAGGCTGACAGAATTTTTGTAGCCTCAGAGAACCCCTAATTAGCTGCAAAATAAACGCCTACACTGAAAATTTATAAACACCTAAGATTAAACGCTCTAGGTATAAAACATAAGCCATAAGGAAAAAGGAGAGAGTAATTAACAGCTTTAATTGTTGCTTTCACATACCTGATATAGAGTGGAAAGACCATGAAATGCTGACTATATGTCATTAGTTAGCAGGCATAAATCCTGTATAGAGGTTTTCTCTCGATTTATTTCATCATCATCATCGTATCTCCAGGAAACTGAAAGAGCCCCTTAATTCTGACAGAACGCCTTCCAGTCTGTTGCTGAATTTAAAGAGCACATTAAATTGTCCTTTTCTAACTTCTTGACTTATTGTTTCCGCAGAAGCTTCTTCTGATTTACTGTTGCTGCACTTAAAAGCAGGTTCTTCCTTTTAACTCTGACAAGATCCTGTCTAGAGTAACAGCCTGGTCATATCCTTTAAACTTGTCATTTTGCTTTTTACTGTTTAATTCTCTATAACAAATACTGCAGAACAGGCTGTACATATCAAATCAACTAAAGTACTTTCCACTGCCCCTTTCATTGAAAAATGTACATCAAAAGCTAAAAGTCTCACTGCTGCATTTTAAATACTCCAGCAGCTGTACAGTAAATACTACTGCAGTTAAAAGTCAGTTCTGCCAGTTTTACAATGCAATAATGCTGACACTTTTTCTTTCTTGATTTCAATGATGGTCTCAAAAAGTAATCCACAGTCGGTGATGAGATCAAACTGTGAAACCTACAAATGTGGTTCCTTAGACAAGTCATACAGAGGGTAATTTCTTAACAGGTTGTCTAGGTTACGAAAGCAACAAAGTATCTATTTGTAGTCTTATTTTATGTGGAGGAGCATTTTTGATAGAACGTCTAAATCAGAATTTGGACGTTTTACAAAGATGTCCAAATTTGGAGGCGAAGAGAAAGTCATTTTTGAAAAAAGATGGACGTCCATCTTTCGTTTTGAAAATACGAAGGACGTCCTGTGATTTGGACATCTTTGTGATTTGGACGTCCTTGTTTTTGGTCCATTTTCAAACAAAAAAAAACATTCAAATGCAAAATATCCAAAACACAGGAGGAGTGGCTTAATGGTTAGTGCAGCAGGCTTTGATCCTGGCAACATGGGTTCAATTCCCACTGCTGCTCCTTGAGAATTTGAGCAAGTCAAATACAGAAAGGGCATTTTTGGATATGACATCTAAGTCTGAATTTGGATGTTTTTTGTAAAACACCCAAAATCAGAACAGGAGAGGTCATTTGCTACAAAAAAAAAAGTCTATCTTTCCCTTTTGAAAATACTGTTTGGAAAAATGTTTTGTGATTTGAGGGAGTAAGGAGAGGTGATCCTCGAGTCCCTCCACTGGTCACCTGGTCATTTGGGGCACCTCTTGTGTGGAGTAGAGGAGTAGCCTAGTGGTTAGTGCAGCAGACTTTGATCCTGGGGAAGTGGGTTCAATTCCCACTGTAGCTATTTTTTATAAAAACAGGTCTAGCTCAAAACGTCCAAGTTTTAGTCTTGGGCATCTTTGTTTTGTTCCATTATTGCTGAAAGACGTCCATGTCTTAGGAACGGCCAAGTCCCACCTTGAACACGTCCCCTTGAGATTTGGGCATCCTTCTGACGGACTGCAGTTGGAGACGTCCAAAATCGGGTTTCGATTATACCGATTTGGACGTCCCTGGGAGATGGATGTCCATGTTCCGATTTATGTCGAAAGATGGATGTCCATCTCTTTTGAAAATGAGCCTGATAGTCACACAGGGGCCCTTTTACTAAACTGTGGTAAAATTTGTAATTACCATGATTTATCGTGAGACTAGACCATGCGGTAGCTGCACATTGTACACGGTCCTACATTAAACGGGCAATTAGCATGTGGTACCGGGCCACAGTTAACATGGGAGCACTTACCTCCTCTTATTTAAGAGGCACTAGGTGTTCCTTCATTATATTTATTAAAACTGTATCCAACAGTCATGGTGGTTTACAACCAAAACATATACCATAAAAACACAATATCACAAAACTTACACAGAGAAAACAGTTAATACAATATTATTACAGAGTGTCAATATACATCCATCTGATCACATATTTCCCCTTAAGAACTGGGATAAGCAAGTGAAAAGTCTCAATTCCATTCCTAAATTCACTGTGTTGTAATCAATCGCTAGGAAAGCGAATAGAATGTTGGGTGTTATTAGGAAGGGTATGGAGTCCAGGTGTGCGGATGTTATAATGCCGTTGTATCGCTCCATGGTGCGACCGCACCTGGAGTATTGTGTTCAGTACTGGTCTCCGTATCTCAAAAAAGATATAGTAGAATTAGAAAAGGTACAGCAAAGGGCGACGAAAATGATAGTGGGGATGGGACGACTTTCCTACGAAGAGAGGCTGAGAAGGCTAGGGCTTTTCAGCTTGGAGAAGAGACGGCTGAGGGGAGATATGATAGAAGTGTATAAAATAATGAGTGGAATGGATCGGGTGGATGTGAAGCGACTGTTCACGCTATCCAAAAATACTAGGACTAGAGGGCATGAGTTGAAGCTACAGTGTGGTAAATTTAAAACGAATCAGAGAAAATTTTTCTTCACCCAACGTGTAATTAGACTCTGGAATTCGTTGCCGGAGAACGTGGTACGGGCGGTTAGCTTGACGGAGTTTAAAAAGGGGTTAGATAGATTCCTAAAGGACAAGTCCATAGACCGCTATTAAATGGACTTGGAAAAATTCCGCATTTTTAGGTATAACTTGTCTGGAATGTTTTTACGTTTGGGGAGCGTGCCAGGTGCCCTTGACCTGGATTGGCCACTGTCGGTGACAGGATGCTGGGCTAGATGGACCTTTGGTCTTTCCCAGTATGGCACTACTTATGTACTTATGTACTTATGTAAGTTCAGAGGTAATGCATTCCAGAGCACTGGACCAGCAACTGAAAAAAATCTGTTCATGAGTCTTACAAAGTCCAACCGGTTTCTGACTTGGAATATCTAACAGACATTGATCCATTGATCCCAAAGTCCAAGATGGTTTATATAAACATAATGATGATGCTATCACATCAGGGACTTCAATATAAAGTGCTTTGTGTACCAGAAATAAGATCTTGAATCTTATCCGGTACACAATAGGAAGCCAATTCAATGCTTGTAACAATGGCAATACAAATTCAAAATGGATTCCTCCCTTCAATACCCTAGCTGCTACATTTTTAGCTGTCTGTAGAGGTTTTAACACAAATCATATATACAGAGCATTACAAAAATCAATATGAGAGACTACTAAAGCGTGAAAAACTGTACATAAATTTTTGACATTCAAATAAGGTTTCAAACGACACACTGTCAAAAGTTTATCAAATATTTTCTTTACAGTTGCAGCAATTTGATTCTTCAAAGACAGACATGGGTCAAACATGACACCAAAGTTTCTCAGTGATTTGGCAACAGTTGTGCAATGACCTTTTATAATAACTTCATCTGGTCATGAAAAGTCAGTAAAACCTGGCAAAGAAACATCTTTTCAGTTTTATCCATGTTCCAGCATAGCCTATTTGCCAACATGTACTTTTCAATGGTGTGAAGATACAATCTTAGCAAATCCAAGGCCTGATCCATAGATGCTTCAATTGGAACAATAAATTGGATATCAACAGCATAGATTTTACAAGACAGTCCTAACCAGCCAATACTCAACATTATAGGTTGAATACAGATAGATATAAAATAGCAGTGCAGACAAAGACGATCCTTGAGGAATTAAAATGTTCTATTACGTATTGTGTTGACATTGTAAGTAGTATACTATTATGGAACTTTGTAAGTCTAAGTGCTTTGAAAATTTGCCCCTATGTCATACTTTGTTTTGTTATTTGAATACTTTTACTAATGTAATTGTCTATTGCTTATGTTTGATTTATTCTTACTGTGCACTTCCTTGAGTTAATTCTTTCAAAAAAGCGGTAAATCAGTCCAAATACATAAATAAAAACTCCTGTAGATGTATCATAATTCACAAAAACACATTGATAACAATCTCTCAGAAAAGATCTAAAGCAACTCAATACAGAACATCCCATCTCTAATGTCATTAATTCTTGAATCAATATGTTATGATCAATCATATCAAATGCTGCTGAGAAGTCATGCATAACAAGCACATACACGCCCAAAGCCATGAAGTATTTCATCATCACAAGCAAGAAAACTGTCTCAATATTACAGTGTGGTTGAAATCCAAACTGAAATTTGTCCAATACGTTTTCATTAGTCGCAGTAATATTAGCAGCCAGTTCGCACACATTAACACACTAATTCTATATATGGTGCTCAAAATTACATGCACAATTGACAAACGAGCCAATTAGCAGTGATAATTTGGTGCTAATAATTATTGGCAGTAATTGGCATTAATTTAAATTTACACACGCATCTTTAGGTGATAGGATTTATGTGTAAAAATCAAAAAGGGGGGAATGACCAGGGGAGGGGCATGTGCGGATCAGGAGCATTCCTGGAATTTGCGTGCAGTGATACAGAATAAGGGAGATTGGCGCCTAATTTAGGCACAAGTACACCAGATTTCAGTCAGTGTAAATCCTCATACCTGAATTTGGTACAGATCCCGGCACCAAACACTATTCTATAAACGGTGCCCTACTCTGAGCGCTGTTTATAGAATAATTCATAGTACTCATTTTTTTATTGGAGCCCAAATTTGGGAGCCATTTATAGAATTTAGCCCCAAGTGTAACATGCTAGCAGACTGCCCTCCCTCTCTCCTATCAGTGAGTCTATGCTCCCTCTCTTTTCATCAGTGAGTCTGATCTCCCTCTCTCTTCTTAGTGAAACTGTTCTCCCTCTCTCCTGTCTCTCTTTCTCTCAGTGAGGCTATTCTCCCTCTCTTTCTCTCAGTGAGGCTATTCTCCCTCTCATCCCTTTCTCTGAATGAGTCAGTTCTCCTTCTCTCCTCTCTATCAGTGAGTCTGTTCTCCCTCTCTCTTTTTCTATCAGTCTCTTTCTCTCAGTGAGTCTGTTCTCTCTCTCTCATCCCTCTTTCTCTGAATGAGTCCGTTCTCCTCTCCTTTCCATTAGTGAGTCTGTTCTCCCTCTAAGTCTGTCCTCTCTCTCTCTTCTCTATGAGTCTGTTCTCTCTCAGTGAATCTGTTCTTCCTCTCTCTTCTTTCTCTAAGACTATTCTCCCTCTCTCCTCTCCTTCTTTCAGTGAGTCCAGCCTCTCACCTCTCTTTCTCTGAGTCTATTCTCCCTCTCATTTGTCTTTCTCTCAATGAGTCTGTTCTCCCTCTCTCACCTCTCTTTCTCTATCAGTGAGTCTGTTCTCCATCTCTCTCTCTCTTTCAGTGAGTATATTCTCCCTCTCTTCTCTCTCAGTGAATCTGTTCTCCCTCTTTCCTCTCTTTCTCTCATCCCTCTTTTTCTCTGTAAGTCTGTTCTCCCTCTCCCCTTTCTCTATCAGTGAGTCTATTCTCCCTCTCTTCTCTTTCTCAGTCTGTTCTCCTTCTTTTCTCTTTCAATGAGTGCTCTTCCTCTCTCCTCTACTGAGTTGTTCTCCTTCTTTCCTCTCTTTCTCTATCAGTGAGTACACTCTCACTCTCTCCTCTCTTTCTCTGCAAGTCTGTTTTCCCTCTCTCCTATGAGTCTGCTTACCCTCCCCTCTTCTCTCACTTCTCCCTCCTTTCCTTTCCCCTCTCTCTTTTTTCATCCCCTCTGAGGAGTCGGTGGAAGCCAAGGAGGTTTTATTTATTTGTTACATCTGTATCCCACATTTTCCCACCTATTTGTAGGCTCAATGTGGCTTACATAGTACCGGAGAGGCCTATACAGGCTCCGGTGAGAACAAATACAAAGTGACGTCATGATAACATAGTAACATAGTAACATAGTAGATGACGGCAGAAAAAGACCTGCATGGTCCATCCAGTCTGCCCAAGACAAACTCATATGTGTATACCTTACCTTGAATTTGTACCTGTCCTTTTCAGGGCACAGACCATATAAGTCTGCCCAGCAGTATTTCCCGCCTCCCATCACCGGCTCTGGTACAGACCGTATAAGTCTGCCCTCCCCTATCCTCGCCTCCCAACCACCACCCCCTCTTCCCCCCACCTGCTCCGCCACCCAATTTCATCTAAGCTTCTGAGGATCCATTCCTTCTGCACAGGATTCCTCTATGCATATCCCACGCATGTTTGAACTCCGTTACCGTTTTCATCTCCACCACCTCCCGCGGGAGGGCATTCCAAGCGTCCACCACCCTCTCCGTGAAAAAATACTTCCTGACATCTTTCCTGAGTCTGCCCCCCTTCAATCTCATTTCATGTCCTCTCGTTCTACCGCCTTCCCATCTCCGGAAAAGATTCGTTTGCGGATTAATACCTTTCAAATATTTGAACGTCTGTATCATATCACCCCTGTTCCTCCTTTCCTCCAGGGTGTACATGTTCAGGTCAGCAAGCCTCTCTTCATACGTCTTGGAACGTAAATCCCATACCATCCTCGTAGCTTTTCTTTGCACCACTTCCATTTTTTTTAACATCCCCTCGCAAGATACGGCCTCCAAAACTGAACACAATACTCCAGGTGGGGCCTCACCAATGTCTTATACAGGGGCATTAAAACCTCCTTTCTTCTGTTGGTCACTCCTCTCTCTATACAGCCTAGCAATCTTCTAGCTATGGCCACCGCCTTGTCGCACTGTTTCGTCGCCTTCAGGTCCTCAGACGAAACAGTGCGACAAGGCGGTGGCCGTAGCTAGAAGATTGCTAGGCTGTATAGAGAGAGGAGTGACCAGCAGAAGAAAGGAGGTTCATGTGGTATGGCCACATTAGGGAATCGTAGAGTGGAAGAGTTGTGTTATGTCCATTACCTGCTTTGGTTTGGTCGTGTTGCTGAGATAAGGCATTTAGGTTGGATCAGTAGGGTATGCCTTCTTAAACAGGTTGGTTTTTAATGATTTCTGGAAGTTTAGGTGGTCGTGCGTAATTTTCAAGGCTTTAGGTAATGTGTTCCACAGTTGTATGCTTATATAGGAAAAACCAGATGCATAAGTTGATTTGTATTTAAGTCCTTTGAAGCTTGGATAGTGCAGATTTAGATAGGTTCGTGTAGATTTGGATGTATTTCTGATTGGTAAGTCAATCAAGTTTGTCATGTAACTCGAGGCTTCTCTGTAGATGATTTTGTGAACTATGGTGCAGATTTTGAAGGTGATGCATTCTTTAATTGGGAGCCAGTGTAGTTTTTCACAGAGAGGTTTTGCGCTTTCAAATCATGTTCTACCAAATATAAGCCTAGCTGCCGTATTTTGAGCGGTCTGAAGTTTCTTTAGAATTTGTTCTTTACATCCCGCATAAATTCCATTGCCGTAGTCTAAGTGGCTCAGTATCATTGATTGTATCAGGTTGCGAAATGTTTCCCTCGGGAAGAATTGCTTCACTCGTTTGAGTTTCCACATTGAGTGGAACATTTTCTTTGTTGTGGATGCTACTTGGCTCTCTAGTGTTAGGTTACAATCCAATGTAACCCCGAGGATTTTCAGGCTGAGATAGGAAGGGTGTGATCTAGGGTGTTGATACTTGTGAGGATGTCCATGCTGTGTTGGGATGAGAGGATCAGACAATGTGTTTTTTCTTTATTGGATGAGAGGATGAGACAATGTGTTTTTTGTTTATTGATGTCAAAAAGTTGAACCGTCCTCCCCCCCATCTCCCCAGAACAAAACAATTGCTATTGCAATTGAAAATAATAGCAAACTTGGGAGGTTTTATTAAACCTCCTAGCTTTTGCATTCTCTCTATTAGAAGGGGATTGAGGAGGATGTAAAGGGGGTTGGGGAGTTTTTGATGGGTCTGTGAAGGGGGGAGGATTATATTTAAAATGTATTTGTCATTGCTCCAGAGCATGCTTTTTTATTTGCAATGCTGTATTGTGGATTTCAGTATTGCGCTATAAGCCTCTACTTTTTCTTTTTATACAGAAATATGTTTGTCATAATAAGAAAAAATAAAAGCATATAGTGCAGCACTAAAATCCACAATACAGCACTGCACATTAAAAAAAAAAAGCAAGCTCTGAAGCACTGACCAAATACATTTTGAATCTAACTCTCCCCCCCCCACCCCCTTCACAGACCCCACGAAAACTCCCAACCCCCCCCCCCCCTAGGGTTACCATATGGCTCCAGAAAAAGGAGGGCACATTGATCCAGTCCGGGTTTTGCTTCCATTGAGAACAATGGAAGTAAAACCCAGACTGGCTCAATCTGTCCTCCTTTTTCTGGAGCCATATGGTAACCGGGCCCCCCCCCCCCCCCCCCCCTTACATCCCCCACGATCCCCTTCCTAACAGAGAGAATGAAAAACCTAGAATGTTTAAATAAAACCTTACAAGTTTGCTATTTTCGATAGCGATTGAAACTGATTTTTGGTGGCAGAATTCAAAAGTATGATTCAAAAAGTATTAAAAAAACATATAATATGCTCTCCACTAGAACAGTTGCATTCAGAGCAACAGACCTAAAGTGCCTAATATTTACTTAAAAATTCTATTTGTAAGCACAGACTCCTTCATATTCTCCATCCTTTCATTTTGATCTTATAATGCTCAATTTGTTATCTTGTCTCTGAAGCGACTGCCACATTTGTTCACTTGTTATTCTTGTTCATATTGTTTATAAACAATAAAATATAATGGGAGGATTAAAAAAAAAAAAAAACCTCCTTGATCCCAGCCCTGGACGCCGATTCCTTGCTGGTCACACCCACTGACCTGACGTTTCCGGCTTGGTGCTGAGTAACCCGGAAGTGGTGGCCGTGGCCTTTCTCGTCCGGTGTGCGTGTGGCTGTGCTCTGCGGCTCCAGGCAGCATGAGCGTCCCGGCTTTTATTGACGTGACGGAGGAGGATCAGGTGAGGCCTGGGCCGTGGATCTTGGGGACGTTACCGGGTTCAGGGTTGAGGTTGGCGTGAGTCCCGGGCACGGGAAGAGAGCGTCGCGCGCCGCAGACACCCGAGCCCCGCGTGCGCTGCTTGCTGGTTTTTAATTTTTGCCTGTTTTCCCTTTTATCCTTAGTTTTTATTGCTCAAGTTTAAAAAAAAAACCCTTTAGAACTTTTTCTCCCCGTTTCTTCTTGCTGAATTGTAAGCCTCGGGTGACCCGGCTTCTGTAATGTTTCAGGTCCGGTGCAGAGCGGCACTTGAATTAGTTTATTAAATTATATAAAACGGACATTAGGAACGCCATATTTAGATATAATGTAAAAGATAAAATCTTTCCTATCACAAAAATTTCTTCCAAACATATTAAAAAAGAGAACGCGCCCCTCCTAGAAAGCCTGAGACACTTCATAAGTGCAAAAGCGCAGAAATCACATGTGGCCACCTACAAGTCCTTTACTTGGGAAACTACCTGGCTGAAAATTGTTCTTGCCTGCATGTGCATGATTATAGCCAGATCGAAAGGAGGTGCTCTGGGAATGTACTGTACTTCACCGGGGACCAGAAACTAACGTCAGTACATTATATAATTTCTATTAAAACATAATACATAAACATTTGAAAATACATTTCAGGACTATTAAGTACAAAGTTATTTGAGTATTTTGAAAATGTGACAGTTTTCAAAGGGAAATTAAGGGGCCATTTTACAAAACTATGGTAAAAAATTGAAGTAACCATGTGTTATCTGCAAAAATGAATACATGGGAACTGCAGCATATCAGCAGTAACTGTTGGAGGCATTCTCAGTATCTTTTTGTACAGCTATTACAGAGAAAAAGAACTTACCACGTTTCATGTACGACAAATAACGTGGATGCATTTAACAGTGCCTTTTGAGAGGTGGTATACCTGCTGCCCAAACTGTTGATGAATGATATATTGCCATGCATTAAACCTAAATCAGGAACAGTAGAACAGGAAAAACCTGTACGACGAATCCACACGGTACAAAGAAAATAGAGGCTGACCACAGACTAGACCAACTCGGGAGATGATGATGGAAAATTTTATTGATAATTCAAGGGATCCAACACGGTCCGTGTTTCGACGCACACATTCATCTGCCTCAGGGGTCACACATATCAAAAATCTGAATCACTTCAGATCTACAGCGTCAGCCCACAGCATACACTAACTCACTGTTGAATGACTTTTGCACTTTGTGTAGCTCTTTATCTAGTTGTCTTCCTGTATTCAATTTGTTTTCTGTAAAAGGCTGCAGAACTTCGGGCTTACCTTAAATCTAAAGGAGCTGAAATTTCAGAAGAGAACTCTGAAGGGGGACTCCATATCGACCTGGCTCAGATCATTGAGGCCTGCGATGTCTGCCTAAAGGACGATGATAAAGGTTTGCTATGTTAAAATTGTCTGTATTTAGAGTGTTTAAAAAATGTGCAAATGTTGTTCATTCCAGCTAGGTTGTCTGTTGGTCTGTCCATTGTAGGAGCTGTCCAGACTATAGTGCTGAACAGCTGCATAAAGCAGAAGGAACAGTGGGAAGTGGACAATGGCTCTTCAAGAACAAACCAAGAGGACACCAAAGGTTCAAAGAAGCTATTTTTAATCATGGTTGGAGGCTCAACACAGCACTTTGTTTCAGCAGAGATGCCTGATTCAAGAGTCTTGCTATTAACTCCTTTATATAATCTGCCACTACTTTGAGCATACTACTGAGATTTTCTCCAACAGTGGAATATATAAAGGGCTTTTTAAAGACCAACCTACTTCAACAACATTTGGCACTTTGACCTTTTGGATGGTTTTATTCTCCAGACTTAATAAGCAAGACTCCTAAAGCAGGCTTCTCTGCCGAAACACAGTGCTGTGTCGAGTCTCCAACTATCAATAAAGATTGCTGCTTTCAACCTTTGGCATTCTCTTGGTTTGTCCTTGACGAGCCATTGTCCACTTCCTACTGTTTCTTCTGTTTTGTGATTTCCTGTGGGTTCCCACTGTTCCTCCACTTTGGTGAACCATCTCTGTGAACAGCTGCATAAGGCATCTGTTTAAAGGGAGCAATTCCATAAAGAGCGCTAAAATGCAGGGTGCTGAGTGCAAATTCTGTCATGGCATCTGGGCTCAATTGAGGCTTTTGCTCACAAAATCAAATCTAGTGAAGATAGTGCATGCTCTAATACCTAGCTGATCAGGTACTGACAAAGAATTGTTTGAAAAGTCTGCAGTTGATTCCGAACACAGCAGCTACATTGGTAATGGGGGGGGGGGGGGCCTTATATAATCAGATTTCTATCTTAGCCAAACTACATTGGGTACCAATTGCAACGTGCATTTTTTTCAAACTGTTGTGTTATGTTTATAAGCTTTTTATTGTTACCTTCCTTGTAATCTATAAGGTTAACATGTATTAGAAACAGGGCCTTTTGTAGATGACAGGGAGGATGCAGCTCTCAATGTTGAAAATGCTGAGGAAAGCAGGTGGGTGGAAATAGTGGATCAGTTTTATTGTATCTGCATTGCTATCTAATCCACTTTTTCTGTACTATGTATTCCTACTCACTGGTGAGAGCTACTGAACCTTAGAGCGTTTCCTATTAAACTTTGTTGATTCAGCTGACATAGATTTCTTTCTAAATCTGTTTTGTATAGATGTTGAGAGTGTGATGAACAGCGTGGTTTCTCTGCTGCTGATCTTGGAACCTGATAAACAAGAAGCTTTGATAGAAAGTCTGTGTGAGAAATTAGTCAAATTTCGGGATGGGGAGCGTCCATCTCTCCGATTACAGCTGTAAGTATGTGACATGAAGTGAGATTTTGAATCTCTATTTTTTGATGTGGTTTATTTAAGCTGGAATATTAGCTTACTTTTTTTCTCTACCATGTGTTTTGGTTCAAAGCTGCAGGGAAATTCTTTTAATCTGTTGTGTGGATGGTTCCCCCCCATGTACATTTTCACAGCA